>NW_008710601.1:693343-924260 GCF_000327385.1 Lottia gigantea
CACTGTTTCTATTTAAGTCTTTTCTATATATCACAGAGTGTCTTAAAATGAAGAGTCGTCATTTTAACAATCAAACACGGATAATTCTGGAAACACTTGTATTTGAAGGCTAAAATTTATGTGAACACTATCTAAAAAAAATTTTCTTTCTGTGACTAAGGAACGATTGGTCCAAAAAATGGCGCATATGTCTCTTTAAATATTTGTATACAGTGCATTTGCATACAGCACGTATAATATGTGCTATCGGATATCGAATAGGTCATTAAAACAGAGCATGTAATAGGTCAGCCTGACAACTCTGGCCTACCATATTCTTCAGACGTGATACACGGATGTGATATCGTCAATGGAACATATAATAAGAGCACGATACAATCGACATATTCTGGATAATATATTTAGGCCTATATCTACTCGAGACTCAGACTTTATTCAGTATAAATTATAACATTATATCAAAGTTATATAAACGTTATATTATAAATTAAATACCGAGTATAATATATGACTTCTCTCAGCCCGTGACATAAATGATATAGACTTTAATTCAGGACAAAAAATAAATAAATTATGGTCTGAAAGTAGAAAATCGTTAAAATATCAAGAATGTTTTAACACAAACTGACGTATATTATGTTCAGCCAAGCATTCAATCTATACGAGCTGGCAATAGGTCTACTGGCACAGATGCGACCATTCATTATCCAAACCCTTGAATACAAAAGACTCGAGTAGGGTTTGAATGGGATAACAGGTAGTTTAAAAACGAAGGTAATATATCTTTAATATGCTGTAATTTTATCCTTTTTGTATGTGCTTTATTCGTTATTTTTTTAATTTTTTAAATAAAATTTTGAATGTAGAAAAAGAAATGTAGATCATTTTAGTTTAAAGGTAACATACGGTGGCGCGAAAAGGTAAAACATGGCTTTGTTTACTATAGCAAACAAAGGGACTTGACAATTTTGACCTTATAGTAGCAGTTGGTTAAAATGTGACATGTTTCGTTTCCATCTGTGTTAGTGTGATGGTGTTTTTATTTTTATAGCTGTCGTGTCTAATTACATTAGTAACTTGAAGGTGACATACTAGTAGGGACACTATTCAGACTTCAAAGTAGGACTAGTAGTACAGGCTGTAAGCTATCATAGATAGTTTAGTGAAATTTAACTTTTATCAACAATAATTCAAACTATAGTATTGGATCAAGCATTGGTGTCATTGACAACGTTTGACTCTCGCTAAAGGATTTTTTACTAATAAAAGTTAGAAGCTCTTAGGTTGACAAAGTTTCAAAAGGACTCAAGGCTGGAAAAGTTGCATGCATGCCATTTATTTTTAAACTTCTTGTGTTTATCATTCCAGTTTCGATGACGATGACGGTTCCACACCAGTCGATAGACTAGATGAATTTGGAAGATTTGTGCCATGTGAATACAGTGTTGAAGAATTACGATCCCTGAAACGACGTCACATTGGTCAACTAAAGAATGGAAGCATCCCTGGGGCTGTTGTGAGTGACGTAACAAGTGTCAAAGTTCAAGGACTACAAGCCACAAAATTTTCAAGACGACCCTTGGTCTTAACTCAACAAAACTCAGTCGATTCAACTTGGAGCAAATCGGAGAAATATCTCAATTACGCTAAACAACACAATCTGCAGACTTCAAATAGTCATTACTTCAATTCAAGCAGACATTTAGAGAACCAAAGTAATGTCAGGAACCCAGGAATCGATTGTCAGGAATCAGAATCAAGGAATCCTCACGTTGACGATAGTGCTCGAATAAAACTATTTAAAGATAGTCATATTGATTCGTTTAAAAACAGTAATTATCAAAAGTGTAATAATAAAAACGGAATAAGACCGAATTTTTGTTCCAAACTCTCGACTTCGACTTCCAGGAACTCTAGAAAAGGGTGTTCACATAAATATCCGCCAAAGAAACATTCTTTAGATAACGGATTTGGATTTTTAACGCCTGAAACTAAAGCTCGACTCGGTGGAATCCGGAAAGACTGGCAATCAAATTCTGATTTGTTCAATTCTTTATCATTGGATATTAATGACAATATAAGTTTATTGGACACCGACATAAACTCGTTGAATCTTCAAAGTTTTGAATCAGGATATTCGTCGTTGGCGTTGGTGCCAAAACCAGGTGTGTTTTCTGATTCCCTATCTGATTTAATTGGCAAGTTTGAAAATACTGAGCAACTCTTATCACCCCAGCCATCAGACAAAATAGAAGATTCCAAAGACACTGCAATGGAAGTTCCAGAAGAATTAAAGAAATTTAGTCATAAGTACCAATTTCATGATGAGACTCTGTCCTATCTTAAGATCCTGTCTGAAGATCCAATGCCTGATCATATCAAAGTACCAGTACACGAGGGTAGAGATTGGTCTAATAGGTTATTGAAGAAGTTTGGGCAGGCTCCAGAAGAATTTGATGGGTCTGTTCGGCAGTTCATCGTTCCCAGTATTAAATGTAAAGGTATGTGTATTAATTATAAAATTTTGAAAATGCATAGTGACTTATTAGATGAAATGAAGTCCTTGTGTTTTACGACTAATGAAGACGTACAACGCAATGCAGTGTGGAGTGAGGGAAACGTTGCCAGAAAAGCGGCGCTAGCCTACTCATTTGCGATTCCTAAAATTCCTCATGACCTAGAACATGTGTTGCATAGCGATATCGTCAGATCACGGGGTGGTGAGTAGTAACCCACTGAAAAACACACGCCACAAGCATGGTTATTTTCTTATTGTCGCATGAGTGCGTTTAAATAGGAAAGTATTATTTAAAAAATGAAAAAGTGAAAATGAATTATATAAATAATAGTTATCAATATATGACAATTTTTGGGCGTCAGTAATTCTGAGCTTTTCCCAGTCTTAGGTATTTTATCAATCACTAGAACGGGATCAGATAAAATACGTTTATTTGCTTGGTTAACGTAGTGATTACACGTAATAATTTGAAACTAAAATATATTTGACTTTTTGGTCTAGTTGCACATACAAGGTTGAAAAGGACCGGTTTCACAAGTATATTTACTTACATCCGCATTAACAGTCACCTGAAAATTAACTGTCAAATTTTTCTTAATTTAAAGAGATTCATTCGTCTACAAGTAGGCATATTATCCAACATTATGAATCCCGATTGACAAATACTATACTAATGTTTGACTACTCCAGTTCGGATGGGACAATAAACCGAGGCTCCGTGTGCTACAGGCTGTGCACTTCAAAAGATTCATCGACAGTTGGAAATCGAAAAAGACCAGGTTAATGCAACTGTCCTGGCAAAATTTTCCTCATTGCACTCTGCATGGCATTGCATGTTTTCATTAGCCCACATGGTGCAGAAAAGTAGGAGGTAAAACTCCATTCATTTCATTTCAACTTAAAAGCCTGAATATTTTGAAGCACTCTGTAATTGCTATGATTATAAATTCAAGGATCGAATACCTTGAAGTAAAATATAACCTTTACCTGTACTATGTAATATGTAATAGCGAGTTTTCACAGCTTGAATTACCACCTAAACTAGTGATTATTATAGGCAAAAAATGTTGAAGTTAACGTAGCGTGGAGGTTTTCGCTTGGTTGCATTATTCAATTTATGTTGTAACAGTATCATTGGCTATAGTATCTTTTATTACAGTATAATATTACATTCCTTATTTTACCTCTCTTTTATATTCTTTTAAGCTTCTTTATTCTCTTTTTTAATGAACCGACACAAATGACCTTTGACATACCTTTTTGGTGATATTTTTGTAGGCCTAAATAACATCATATTACTGCTTTATTACTTTTTCTTCCTGAGTCGACATATTGAAATTGTTATTTTTTTGTCACTAACCTCCCAAATTCCCATGTGAATGCTCTTATTTCAGTCAGGACAGAAAATTTGGGCGAAAAACTCATTTTCATTTCATTTCATTTACCATTGTGTTATTGCGTCCTAGTCCTAATACTTTGCTTAAATACCATTCTAATATAATGAAATTTGTATTCATCTTATGAAGAGAGATAACGTTATGCAGTGTGCAATGGGGGTCTCATTTCATTTCCCATTGTTATATTGAGCCCAAATACTTTATTCAGTGGTCTGATATATTCAGAAATGTAGGCCTTATGTTCATTCCTTGGTCTTATAAATAATGGCAATGTTATGTCGTGTGCAATGTGGGAAATTTGAAATTGCACGCAATATGTCGAACTCCAAATCGTTTCATTTCTTCATTGTAGTAAATTATGAATGAAGAGATAGATTTTCATATATCTTGTTCTTTTTTTGCAGCAGGCATTCCAGTTGATATAATCCGACCTAAAACATTACCACAAGTTCCTTCAATTGTAATATATTTCCATGGTGGAGGAATGGTCTTTGGTTCCAGAAAAACAACAGATTCCTTTTGTAAAATATTGAGCAGGTATTAATAAACCCTTCATTTTAGGTGGGCCGGTAGGCTAAAATGACACGCTCCTGTGCATCATTCAAACGCATGGGATGTATGCCAACCATAGAGTTATATATAACTCCATGATGCCAACATAATATATTTAAATCGGTTGTCATTTGAACAGCTAAAGATTCACATTTCATTCACAAGGCACGTGTCAAGGTGACATTAGTTTCTGATTGGTTAGTTTGTCATTACGTCATGTTACGTGAAATTGACCCATATTTTTCATTGGTCAAAATACGGGACAGAGCTTAAACAAATCTAGGCGTGGATTTTATTCATGCTAATTCTAAAATTCGTTTTAATGAACACAGGCGTCGCGAGCCTACACTAATGATCATTAAGGAGTCATTTTATGCTGACCTAGTTTTGAAGTCTATGACGTCATATCAACGTGAAACTGGCCTAATTTCTGATTAGTTAATTGTTTCACGTTCCACTATGTAAACAAAACGTAAGTTTGTACAAAAAAACAACTCTTGTCTTAAAAAAATGTGCGTATATAAACTCATGGCGGTGTCCGCCGTTTGGTGCCGCGATCGATGCGGATATTTTCATCTTAAGAGAGGAAGTTCCAATGAGAAGTCAAGTTTTATGAAGTCAGTTCGATCGTGGTCTTGTCTTGACTTAGAAAACAGTATAATTGACGTAAAAAATTACTTATCACGTCACGTTAAGCATACAAACATTGAAAGACCATCATTAAATCTTAGTACACGGTCAGTGTCAATATCGCTACTGATTAATTTCTTTAATAGATCATGTTAAAGCCACAAAATCAAAGAGAGATTTGTGTGAAATGTATTAAAAGGGATAAGAGATATTCCTTGCAAAATGTTGGGTACAATTTGCAAATGTTTTAAGAGTCTGAATATTTACGTCATCGACCGAAAGAGCCTTCGCCATCTGTATCATTTTTCAGAAGTTCTCTTGCAATAAATGATAATAGGCTAATGTTATCAACAGAATAGCCTATGACATTGCAATTTTTTACCTTTTCAATTCAATCATTAGGAAGATTTTTAGGAACTCGTAATTTCTTTGTTGCCGACAATTTTGAGTGACAACGAATGCGAAACATATATTTAGATTTAGGTAACTGAGGGTTTCTGTTTTTCTTTGAAACGATATGGAATCAAACATTTCTCTACACGACAAGCTTTATGCTTTATTATTATAATACATTAAAGGGACAGATGCGCAATTTTGGGGGGTTAATTTTAGTCTTGAATATATTAATAGTCTCCAGAAGTACTAGAAATGTTAGAAAATCGGATAACTCTTTCAAAAATATCTCAAACTAGGAATTTTACCGGTACTCACTATTTCTATATATGTCTTTTCTATATATCAGAGTATCTTAATATGACGAGTCGTCATTTTAACTTTCAAACGCGGATAATTCAAATAATGATAACGCAAATGGATTGGAAGACTCAAATTTTGACGGTGAGCTGTGAACACTATTACTGATTGACTTAAATTCCCGTTTTTAAGACTGACGTATGAAAACGGTGCATCTGCTCCTTTAAAGCAAATCATTAATACTCGTAATATGCAAATTTAAATGTAACAGCGGGTAGAATAAAGTACACATGGAATGTCTCCACCTGACTGCCTTGATATGCTGGTGAATTGAAACGCCAAGTACAAGGTGAAGTGACATGACAATTGATTGGCCAGAGGCAAATTTTCGTGAATATTGCGTCGAATTTTACATCAAATAATCCATGTTTGCAATTCAATTGTGCAAGTAAAAAAATGCAAAAATTTCTTATTGAATATGAAATTTTATTTAGCGAATAATAATCCTGGTACGATACACAAAGGAGGTTATGGCTATTGTACTTTAGGGTTACGAATTTGAGATCCAAGATGGCTGTTTTAATCTTGACTAACGTTCCTTTAAAGTCAACGCGACAGAAGGAAATTTGAGGCTGTGAATATTTTTAGAAATTAATTAGATAAAAGCCTGTAGGTAGAGTAGCCTGTAGGCTGGTCAGTATGATATATTATAATAGTCTTAAATAAGATCCTGTGACACATATTAATTTCATCTAGGATTGACCTGATTAACTCCTTTAGTCCACCGGATACCTTTAAAATCTCCCATATAGGTTGAGATAATATCTTCGGAATTTTCAACCTAGTTTCCCCTTGTCAGTGAAACAGTGATATAGATCGGGGGGACTGACATGGAAAATGCGTCTAGTCGTTCGGGTGCGTCACTTCATAGCGTTGGTCCGCCCTTAGCCCAAACAGAAAAGAAGGACGTTCCCATTTCATATCATTTGAAATGATTTAATTGACTATAGCTTATCTCTCACGTGTTTCGAATACACAATCCTCATCAGGACAGCTGGTGGTGTGCTTAATTCACCTTTTTGTATTTCAGAGAAGCTAATTGTGTAGTTGTTAATGTAGAATATCGTCTAGCACCAGAAAATAAATTCCCTGCACCGTTTGATGATGCTAAATGTGTTGTAAGATGGGTGAAAATGAATCTAGGATTACTAGGTATGTAAAATGTTTGGCAAAGTCGGTTAGCATTCATTGGAAGCTTACTTGCGTCGAACAAATGGTAGTCGTGAGTCCTGATCTTGGTCGGCGTGTGAAAGTCTGTTGACCTTGAACAAGTCATCTTTCCTCATTATTCCAGTTAACCCGGCTGAAAATTTGTAGCAATAATCCGGAAAGGTTCAGTGCCAAGAGGTTTAGCCAAGGATCAACTGGTAGAAAGGGTCCTCTTGAACTTAAGTTGTTTAGCCATGAACCATCTGGTAGAAAGGATCCTAAGTTGTTATCCTTGTAAAATGGCTGTTTAAACTAAGTTTTACACATTTGGACCCTGATATAACTATAGTTTCAGTGAAATATTATTGAATTCCAGGTGCTGTGTTAGAAAGTAAAATAGGTGTAGCAGGAGATAGTGCTGGTGGTCAAATAGCAGCTAGTGTTTCTCATCTTATGTCTGGATTAGATTTTCAGGTAATGCTTCGTTAGCTTTCCAACCGGAGCACTTGATAAAAACTTTAGAAATAGAACTCAATAATAACTATTTGCAAACATAACATTAAACTGGAATCTTAAAGCTTTAAAGGGACAGACGCGCCATTCTTTTGACCAATCATAGTTTAGTCCCATAGTATGAGCTATTTTTGAAGGAATAATGCGATTTTCGTACATTTCTAGTACTTCTGAAGACTATTTATATATTTTCAACCCCCCAAAATGGCGCATTTGTCCCTTTACTCTCTTCAGGCCAGGCCCATATACTTGATTGGATTTGATGTTCTCTACAATTGCTAACGAGAAAGGACATGCTCACATTTCTGAACAAGAAATTCCACTCTGTAACTTCGCATATCTTATATAAATGGTTTATTGTAGAGTAGAGGCTAAAAGATCGAGATCATAAGTGCCACAATCCATGACTTCAAAGAGGCATCTTGTGCATCCTTACTTGCGCTTTAGCAAAATGTGAAACGCACGCTTCATCTATATGAATAATTAATTATTATCATGTACTTCTATTTCAGGTACTAATATATCCAGTGCTAGATTTAAACTTTAATCAGCCATCGATGACAGAATTTGAAAATGGACCAGGATTAACGAAACACCAGTTGGAATGGTAAGTTCTGTGTGGAGATGGTCTTACTTCGTCCTGAGAGAGTACAGATCCAATAATCAATTGGTAAATGAGATCCGTGAATAAAATATGCATATCGCTATTTTTAGTAAATGTTTGCGTTTTTAACAAATGAAAGCA
The DNA here is from genome assembly GCF_000327385.1 of Lottia gigantea. Lineage (NCBI taxonomy): Eukaryota > Metazoa > Mollusca > Gastropoda > Lottiidae > Lottia > Lottia gigantea. The sequence continues at coordinate 701,601 of NW_008710601.1, forward strand.
AAACGGCTGCAAGGGGAATTCGGCAGACAGGATGACCAAGCTTTGCCTCCACTCTAATCTCAAATTTGTTACCATCTTAAGCGGGGAGAGAGTGCCTGTGAGCCCTTTGACAATTTTGTGGCTACTACTCAAGCAACAACCCCTCCCCTACACCCGCTTAATGATTCATAAAAACGCCAGTGCCATTACAATCGTTACAACCAACGCAGTATTCACGTGTTCTCAAATCAGCCATTTTGTTTCAGGAGTTATAAACAGTTTTTAAATAAAGATGAAGAGAGAAATGACCCGATAGCTTCACCATTATTACGATCTGATTTTACAAAACAACCTAAGACATTTCTTCTTATAGCACAGATAGATCCTCTTAGAGATGCTATATATGGTATGTAAGCTTAGACAATTAAGAATATCATTATGCCTGTTTTTCTTGCTCTAAAATAAATAAAAAGCAGTTTCCATATTGGCAGGTAAACGTTGTTTGCAAATTTACAAGTAAATTTTACCCTCTTCCCTGCATCTTCTTGGCCCTTTTATTATTAATCATAATTACTACAGTTCAATACGTCTACTCCATCCGTCTTTTCGAAGGTGTCAGGAATTTTAAGGTACACGGAACTTGGGTTCCCATATGAAAGACTATAATATAATCTTTTCCATCAAAGTACCTTCAACTTGCATCACTGACAAGGTGGACAAGACTAACAGAGGCGGAATTATCAAGTCGTTATTAAATCCCACTATTTTGTGTTCTATTTAGATTATAAACAGAAATTGAAAGAATGTGATGTACCTGTAACAAGTTATTTAGTGAGGGGAGCTGTCCATGGTTTCTTTAAATATCAAGGTAAATTTCCATTTATTTTTTGACAGAAGGTTTAATAGCATTTGAAAGGCATAGACCTAAAAATGAGTTCATAGGATAAAGTAATTCTATGCAAGAAAGTCGTGATTATGATGTGCAAGTTAAAAGACATGACAGTTAAGTGCAGGGATACGGACCAATAATGTAGGAATGAAGTCATGAATGTTAAGTAATATTAATTGAAAGGCCAAAGAAATGGCTGTGAGGATAAAGAAATGACCAGGGCAATGATTATGGCTGTTTAGTGTATTCTTTAGACATCACTGTTAAAGGTTCAATTCATGACGATCAAGAGAAAGTTCAAAGTCGTGATCATTTGTGAAAGGATACGTCATGACCTCTAAGTACAAGACTAAATACATGACTGTTAAGTAACGGTTACGGTCATGTTAAAATCCAGGATAAAAGAATGCCTGTTAAGTGCAAGGATAACGAAATGGCTGTTAAGTACAGGTTAATGTCATTAATGGATAAAGACAAAACTGTAAAGTACAAGGATAAAGTGCAGGGATAAAGACTTAACTGTTGGTTGCAGGGATAAAGAGTTGTCCGGCACCCGGATCAAGTCATGAAAGGATTGTCATGATAATGCAAGCATGAAATTATAACCAAGTGTAATGAAGGATTGGTCAGTAATACAAGGATGAAATTAAGATTGTTAAGTGCATGGATGTAGTCATGACAGTAAAGTTAATGTATTGATAAAACTCGTGACCAGACTGCAAGGACGAAATCATGACCAATAATGATATCTAAAGATTAATGATTTTTACCGGTTTTTTTTTCAGGTCATTATAAGAGTTTATGTGATGAATCATATCAGCAAGTGATAGAATTTGTCAAATCAATAGCTTATTGGGATGAAATAACATTAGGTGGACAGAAGAATGTGGTATTTTAAACTCGACATATCCAGTAACATTGGTGATGGAAAATTAACTCAACTACTAATGGCTACACTACAATAATGCAATAACATTCTAAGTGTATTAATAATGTGTTCATATTTCAAAGAAAACTTTCTTATTGTATTGTCATAATATATTTTTGTTTATATTTTTAAATAAATTGTTGATTTTGTATTAATTTGTTGTTTTCTTATTTTTCCTTTGACCATATTTTATCAATGCAAAATCTTTTCAAGACTATCTCACTTTCTTGATTATAATTATCAGTAATATTGGATTTATCAAGAAGTGTTAGGATAGAAATATGATATATGGGGATCTATGAATCTGTTGTACTAATTCTGAAAAACAGCAACCGACTTACATTCCTTACTTCATACAACATAATTGTCATATGTACATAGGCACTGCTTTATAGAACAACAATCACGTCGAAACGTTGCATAAAACTTCCAACCTGTGATCGTTGTTCCATAAAGCTGTGTTTACAATTGCTAAATGCCATTAAAAGACATAATTGTCATCAATTGCCAACAGCGACCTAGAAGTCTCCATCTTGTGCCAGACAGATGCAATATTTTGAGAATTTTCTTCTTCAAAACAAGGTCGACAAAGACAGGACGAACATCCAAATTCCATTTCAAATAATAATTAAAAAAAAACATAACTTCCATTCAATACTGTTTAATTGTAATAATTAAAGAGTGAAGCATACAAAAATATTTGACTAAATTTGTCTTTAACAAAGGTACAGACTGGAAACATACAATAGTATATATACATCATTGGTAGGAATATAGCAATTTGAATATTTACTACAACATAGAGCTCTGTCAACCAGAGGTCCTGAAAAGTAAATATTCAAACTGCTATATACCCTTCACAATCAGAAATTTAGAGGAAAGTTCAAATGAAATACACCAGAACACCAGAATAACCATCAAAATGACACCAGCTTGAAAGATCTGAGAATCCCTTAACATTGGATTATCCCAAACTGTCAATGTTCATTCTAGGTGAACAGGTCATAGATTTTAGATTGGACAAAGACAAGATAGAAGAAGAAAGATAAGAAGTAGGAACTGAGAACACCACTTCAATGGTTGTCTAACTATCCTAAATCTGGGCCAATTTAATATATTTTGTTCTCTATTTAGACTAGGTTCAAATATATAAACACAGCTTTATGGAACAACAATCACTGGTTAAAATTTTATGCAACGTTTAGACGTGTTTCCCCCCGTCAACCTCAAGCACATAGTGATAAGAAGTAATGGGCAAACTATATTGATAAGTAATGGGCAAACTATATATCACTATGTGCCTGAGAACGACGGGGAAAACACGTTGAAACGTTGCATAAAACATTAACCAGTGATTGTTGTTCCATAAAGCTGTGCCTATGTATCGTACTCACAATTGCTAAATGCCATTCAAAGACTGTAGAATCAAATAGTTCAATTATATTAGACACATGTAGGTAGAAAATCATATTTAGAATATTGGGCAGTTGGTTTAAAGACTGGCTGCTGATAGTTCACATACATTTTCATATATACATTTTCATCAGGTCCTATCAAATGAATTCATTTTGCAACAGATAATCATATACTTCACTGATAAATTCACCAAATGCTAAAATAGTGTTATATTGATGTTCCTCAAGATTTTAAAATTGAAGAGAGGTTATGGAAGTTACCTTCACTTTAGTTACAGAAGAAATAATTTTTCAATCAAATCCTATATTTAGTATGCCTTTAAATCAACTTTGGTATATTCTCGTTTACATATATTTTACAATGATCTATCAAAAAAATCTAAAATTTTAAATCAGAAAAGATTTGGAATGTCCATTTCTTCACCACTGAAAAATCAAATTCAGTGAAACTTTCAAATACAGCACTACACAAATAATAAATTTGACCCAAAAAAATTAACCTTAGATTAGAAAAAAACAAAATTAGACTAGAATTAAAAGTCTAGAGTAATTTCTTTCACAAAATAATCACAGATATTAACAAACAAATCATTTAATTTAAATATAACTTAAAAACCAAACCACAAATCCCCAATATAGGTTCTAGACATAAAGCAAAAGAAGCAGAAGGCTAAAATGTTAAATATAGATTCAGAGTTATCTTTCCTTAGATAAGCTTCCACAACCAACAAAGATGAGGCTAGGCTGGCATTCAATTGGTGTTCTGAACATCTGTTCCATTTTTGGAAAATTACCCTTATATCCCTTCGTCCACCATTTCATATTCTGTCTATATCTCAATTTTGGGCACACATGGAACCCATTCTAAACCCTGTTTAACGTTTTTTACTTCCAGTTTATAACACGAATTTAAAACGTGAAAAACTAACCAATCGAGTGCCCCTTATTCATCTGATTGTGTCCAGTGCTACTGACTAAGGAAAGATAACTATAAAACAAGAGTAAAGAAAGGCTATAATATTGATATAATAATTTAAATAGCATCAATATCTATATCATCATCACCACCACTAGTATCTTTATTATTGGTAGTAGTTGTAGGTTTAGCTGTCGGTGTTTTCTGTTCACCAACTTTCTCTGTTGTAGAGTACACAACCTGAAGGAAAGGTTAAATAATATATCTCATTTTCGACAGATTTGACCTCAAAACTTGTGCAATTGGGAAGACAATTGTACTATGAATATCTCAATACTGATATTACATTACAACATCCATCGACAGTAAGATATCAAAACAGTAGGCTAATGCCATGTCCTGACAAAAATTGCCTCATTGCAAACTGCATGGCATTGTCTGTCTTCATTAATTAAGTGTATAAGATTAAGACGGAAAACTCCATTCATTTTATTTCTTTTTCAGAACAAAAGATGTACAACAATTCTGTCAGATCATGGATGACAAGTGGAGTCACCTACAGTAAAAATATGAAAAGAACAATCCAGATTTTTTCAAATCATATCATTAAGTCAGAATCTCACCTCAATATTTTCATCTTCACTTTCATCTTCACTTTCTTCTTCAGCTTCCCTCAACCACTTGATAAACGGTTCAGCTTTATCATGTATCTCTTGAGCTACAGGTTTAGACACATACTTCTTAGATACCTTCTCACCCCACTCTAGCATGACCTTCTCTTCCACAATATCAGTGTCATACAGTAACTTGAGTATATGGGGTACTTTAGGTAACAAGATGTCTTTATGTACCTCTCCTACCAACTGTTCAATACCACCCAAGAGATATTTCTGAGCTTTAGGATTTTCATAGCAAAACTGAAATAAATTTAATTCACATAAATCAGCATACAGATGAAGATCAATATTTAAAAGTCATTGATTTCTCCTCAGTAATCAGAATGGGAATCCTCAGCTTTTTCTGAGCTGTAGTAAAATAAATTCAATTAAGTAATTCTTAAATATTTAGAATGTGAAACAATCAGTTGTTGATTTCTCCTCAGTAATCAGAAGGGGAATCCTCAACATTACTCATCATATTGTTAATTTAGTTTGGAATAAATTCTCAGACTATTCCTGATTATTGGAACCAATCAAGACAATTGCATATCAGTAGATATTTTTCCAAAACGTACTGTTTGCGAATGCCTATATTTTGAAACAATCTGAGCTTTAGTAAAATAAATTCAATTAAGTAATTCTTAAATATTTAGAATGTGAAACAATCAGTTGTTGATTTCTCCTCAGTAATCAGAAGGGGAATCCTCAACATTACTCATCATATTGTTAACTAAAGATGGCTTCCAAATGGAATTGTGTACAAGTCTACTTACACTAAGCAGAAGTTTTCTGTGGTTTTTAATCTGTTGTAAAATATTAGTATCAAATAGTAATTCTACTAATACTAAGGTAGCTTTATCTTTAACTTCCAGTCTTTCAGCTTCAGCCGTAATTTCTTGTACTTGATTAACTTTCTTATCATCTCGCTTCAACTGAAATTGACAATCATAGTTCAAATAAAAAAATTGTATGAGTGGATCTCATCTCCAAAAAATCTTAAAACTGTTGAGAAATATAATAACAAATAATAAGAATATGAAACATTCAGTTGTTGATTTCTCCTCAGTAATCAGAAGGGGAATCCTCAACATTACTCATCATTTTGTTCATAACAAAATAATCCATTCTAATTAGTACAGACATTAGTTTCAAGTATGATTTGTGGATAATTACCTGAAGGAACTTGTAGAAAATATCTATTCTTTCTTCAGGTGTTTTCTCTAAATCATCAGTTAAAGCCAAGCCTTTAGCAGCATCAGTTAATTCTTCCATTCTCTGTTTAATAGCTTCTTCAGTAATATCTTCACCCCAATCACCATCATCATCTTCCTCTTGAAACTGTAACACAGATGATTTATGTCAATAAGATATGCCAGGTTCATATTAGCTTGGAGTACTTCTCTTGTGTACAGCTATGTTCCTAAAGAGTGATCATGTCACAGCACTTATCACAGTGGTGCTTGAAATCAAAGACTTTCAATAATTTATCTGTATGAACCTGGGTCTGGTAAATTGTCATAAAAACTAAAAAACTGGAAGCAAATGGGTCACTTTTCCATAAATGTCACCATACTATGTGTATTGAAGGTTTAGAACTTTAATAACTAAGGAATTTTCAAAATCTTGATAACTGAGAAAGACTAAAGGGACAATCAGAAGTGGTGTTCTCATCTAGATTCAGATTAGGGGGACCCACTGAATTCTCATCACCTTGTCCACAAAATCCATTTTGTTATTGTTAAGTATCTAATGGAAACAAACGGATTACTTTACCATGAATATGTGACCTTACTATTCAAGGTTTATACATAAAACAACTGAGGTTTTCAAAATCTTGATAACTGAGAAAGGATAAGGGACAATCAGAAGTGGTGTTCTCATCTAGATTCAGATTAGGGGGACCCACTGAATTCTCATCACCTTGTCCAATTTGTTTCAATTGATGGCCAATTTATACCATACCTCTGGTGGAGCATCTATAACCCCTCCTGAAGCTCTCTGAGCAGCCATTTGTTGTTGAGCATTAGCCTCAGGACTAGCTCTATCATCATCTTTATCACCCTTCTTTTTACCACCCTTTTTAGTTTGCTTTTTAGGGGTTGTGGTTGACTCAACCTTAAATAACAAAATTAAATACCGGTACAATCAAATGAAACATCTTGAAAACTTTTTTTTTTTATATTGTATCAGTTGTTGATATCTATTTTAAGCTATGAATGCAAGCTCATATCTAACAATCAGTTGTTGATTTCTCCTCAGTAATCAGAAGGGGAATCCTCAACATCACTCATCATATTGCTAATTTAGTTTGGAATATATTCAAAGAAAAAAATTCCTGATTATTGGAACCGATCAATATGAATTCTGTAGATATTTTTCACAAAGTACCATATGGCCTATTTTGAGCCATCAATGTACGCTCAAATATTTTATAACAATCAGTTGTTGATTTCTCCTCAGTAATCAGAAGGGGAATCCTCAACATTACTCATCATATTGTTCAATAACCGTGGGTACTGAGTTAAACTTGCTCACCTGGTCTGATGGATTCTTCAGAATGAATGTGGTTAATTTATGCCTCATGTCAATTTGACCCGAGTACCCACAAGCTATACAGCGCTGGGAAATAGTCTGTTTCTTGGCCTGAACAGCCTAAAATGAAGAGATATCAAAATCATTAAAATATAGACAGGTATTTTCCATTTTTAAATGCAGGAGGAAATTGTCAACAATGACACAGGTATGCCAAGATTTAAAATATAAAGCAAATGGACTCAAGGATTGTTTGTGAATTTAAATTTGTGACAAATCACTTGGAAAAAGTTACTTACAAGTTTTGTTTCTGGATTGGAACATTCAGGACACAAAACAAATTTTTTGATAAAAACATCTAAAAGATTTTGAAGCTTTTCAGCATCATGAGAGCCATTGACAATATAGCGATCATTCTTTAAATCAAATTGAGTTTGTGCACCAAGCTCACAGCCAAAAAACTTGCAAGGATCTGAAAATAGAATATAATTTATGGTAAATGCAAAATGACTCGTCATATCTAAGCTTCCTTTTAATTAAGACAACATTTTTTCAAATGTAAAAAATATAAAGGGTATGCCTACAATAAAATTTGGAATAGACTACATTATGTCTTGATATTAACCAGTCTCAATCAAATCTATACATAAGAAATTACAAATGAAACTTACAAGTAGCTGGCCTGGAAAGAGCTTTGGCCACATCAACCATGTTCACAATAACAGTCTTAATGCCATTTCCTTTTCCCTCCACCTGTAAAACAATTTGAAAGTAATAAAACTATTGGGATAAGTTTATTGCAGCAATACCTAAGCAATTGCAAAAAGGTCTCTATGATAAAATTCAACAAGTTCAGAATAAGATTACCTGATAGTTAGCTACTGGATAACAGATTATCAATACATAAATACCAAGTGAATTTACAACCATTCAGTATCATATAGTTCTCTGTTTATTGTATGTGAACATACATTATACTCTTAACAGAGTCAATGAATTAAATATTTACAAACATACTAACCTTGGCTAAGAGTTTCGGCATTTTATAGCGATAGAAGGGGTCGATGTTGCTCCTATCAACATTGTAAGACATGTTGATTTTTTATGAAAAGACGAAGGTTTTCTTTTTCTATGTATACTACTAGAGGTTTGATTTCGATGACTTTCTAACTTTAGGAAATTCATAAACCTTTCTGGGGGAAGCGTACCGCCCCAATTAAATACCGTTGGTTGTATGGTTGCAATTGTTGCTCCTCGCCAAGACGGCCCTGAAATGTTTAAGGAATAAAATTAGAATGTAATAAAATAACTAGCATCAATATATCTGTATCATCAAATTTGATAATAAATAAAAAAGGTTTAAGTAAGTATGACCATAAAACCATTCACCTTCACTCACTATCTATTTTGGTAACATATTGCTAGTGGTCACTGACAAGTCATATGTGTAATATGTAACACCTGCCTCATAAAACAATATTCTTGAAAACATATCACAATGTCCACACACCTAAATTTTATCTATCACTGATGATCAATTAATCAACACTCACTAATGAGTTAAAATCTGAAGAGGTAATTAACTTCCTAATCTGGATTAGTAGATTAAATCTGTTAAATCACTTTCACAAGATGAAAGTTGACTTCAAAAAGCTGTCTGCGCATTTCCCAAAGACCGATATCATTAGCCCACGTGCTTCCAGTTGACAAACGTGGCTCAATATGGCGGAAAATTACAGGCATAATATGGCTCAATATTCACGACAAATCTAATCCACATTGAAAGATAACTTACGCCAAATAAAACAATATCGTTTAAATTAATGAAACTCACCGTATCGAATATATAACTTCATAAAAACGTTAAAACGTTTAAAGGTTATTGCTAGACAGTGGGGGTGGCAACCTGCCAATAAAAGCAAACGTTTCTCAATAATATGTGAGCCTTTTACACCAGAATTAAAGGTGGATCAGTTACCAAAACCTGAAAATAAGATAGATTTACATGTTATGAACTCCAATCATTAAAATTTGATATGATATGGCATGATTTATTGCGTAATACTAAGCAAGATTGTTACCTTTTGCCAACCTTGACTTCACAAGTGACAAGCAGATTTCTTCATTCCGTTGCGCGCAGCGACAAGTACCCGGATGATTACGACTTTTGTCCAAGTCTCGCGGAAACTTGCGAGATTATCGCGACATTCCGCCATGATGGATGATGACGAGATGGGTGGAATCTAAAGAATAATTGATCAGATTACAAAATAATCATATCAGATTGTATATCAACAAACTTAGATATTTATGCATATACTGTTGTCTCCAATCAGCTGATAGAAGAAGTCACAGACATTCTGTAAAATAGTTTGTCGCGGTGTTTTCGATCACCTGTCTGTTGTGTTTATATTTTTTGATTGTGATGTGAGTGCCTTTATTTATTGACTTTATACATAGTTCATTCATTCTTTCAATTCATTCAGTAATGTTTGAGGTCCTTGAGATTTAACTTGTGGATGTTAGTCATCAAAATTTTTGCTTTGTCAGCTGATAGATATCTCCACACTTCTGTTGTCTGAAGCATTTATTAATCCTAGCCTAGACATGATGTGTCTGCAATAGAATAAAAATATGTAGCTAAATTAGGAATTTTCTAGACTTTTATGAATATCCTACCATGCAAATATAACTTATGATATGACAGTGTCAGGAGAAATTGTCAGTGAACTAAGACATAACTTCTGTTAGATTACGAAGCCCTGACCCTATCTACAGGAGTACAGACAAGGCCTACTCTCAGACAGAAGACATTGATGGCTAGTTAAGTAGATATATCTTCACAATATCAAGCTATTACAAACTTTGTCTACAACATACATTTTGTAATAGCTTTTCCTTGATGCCTCAAAAAGTGTCAGAGAAGACATCAAGTCCTTATATCTCACACTTTTGCTTTTTGAAAATAGCAAGAAATAAATTCCCACATTATTTTTTTGTGAGAAAAACCCTACAGCTTGAATTATCTCTCTGCCAAATGGTAAAGCAAATTTGATTAATCATTTGAATTGCAATATGGGCAACCGGTACAAAAATTTATGGTCTTCAATTGACGCTGAGGTAATCAAAAAAAAAAAAAATGGAAACACTGCCTTCGCAATTTTATAAGATAAATTACCTGGTAGTTTTCATTTGTTTTCATTTTCCAAAAAATGAGCTGGCGAATTTTAAAGCAAGAGACTTCAAGATGAATTTTTTTTTTTATCTCTGTCCTTGTGTCTGGTTTTGTGGTAAGATATTATAAACCAATAAATTTTTTTTTATTGCCACAGCTGTTATCGAAAGTGTGTGGGATATTGATTTCCAATATTGTTTTCTTTTATCTATATTGGAAATATAAACTTATATTAATCTAGAAGTTTTGTTTTGTAGGTTTTAAGTCTGTAAATGTGAATTAATGTTCAAATGATAATCAGCATTTTATTGTCTTTAAGGGATTGCAAACAGGTTTTTCTAAATTATTTATGTGTATAAGGGACATTGATGGCATCAATTGCACCATGTCAATTTTCATTCTGACATTATAGCGGTTCCTGCAATTCCTCGAAAAACTAAGTGTTTGATGACTTCGCTTATCTTGAAATGTGCTTTTACACATAATACCCTTCTCGATAAGTGACTACATTCAACACTTAGTGTTAGTGGAATGTCAGGAACAGACGTCTGATTAAAAATTGGAATGGTGCAAATAGAAGATATCAGTGTTCCAAAAACCTCTTAAAATCCTTTTAATAATTATCAGAAAAACATCAAAAGGCAACAATTTGACTTATTGACCATACCTTTTGGTGATTGATAGATTTAAAACATTTTTCTGAATATTTATCTTAGTAACAACATATTGCATCTCAGGGATGACATTTTTATAGTGTTTTAGGATTATTTCTAGATTCAGTTTCTATAAAACTGATATAGGCTACTGTACATGCTTTACTAATATGATAAGACTGATTTTTTACCTATCCATTGGATTTTCAGAATAAACTAAGCCCTTGTGTGTGTCCAATTGCAAACTATAGAGCCGTTTTACACGAGGGTAAAAATTCCCGGGTCCACCATGGGTCGGCCCGGGGACAGTTGTTCACACTTTGAAGACTCTGAGAGTCAACACCGAGGCCACACTGTAGTTGCCAACTCCAGTCTTCACTAGGGTTGAACTCCAATTCGACCGGGTTCAGCAGTTTATGCTGACAGGCGGCTACAACCACGTCATTGGTTGCCCAGGCTTCACTGAAATTGCGACCTAGCAGACTGTCTTCGTGTAAACACGAACAGAATTGACCCTAGAGTTTTGAACTACGAAAAGTCAACCTGAGTCAGTAAATCCGCGGGTCCAAGTCAAACTCATGTAAACAGTCTTATGTTAGTCTTTATTTTCCAGGGTGTTATTGATATTCTCCTTTGCAGATATTAGCAATATGATATTTTCATTTGATATTTGGAATGTTTTCAATTCTGCTAAGAATTTGATGGACTGAATATATACTATATTAAGCCGATAAAACATGAATTAAGATGATTTTATCCTTTTTTATTTCAAACTGTACTCTGTGACTAGTAATGCATTTGATAAGAATCAAAATAAGCTGATTGAAAGAAAATGAATTGTTAATCAAATATGACATGCTCTTTTTGTCAGAAATTGAGACAGAAACTATCCAGAATACAGATAATGAATTATAGATTATGAAGATTAAAGTATGTTAACTCCCTCAAGAGCCATAAACAGACTTGAAAAGATTTTTTTTATTTTTTAGAGTACAGATATACAATGTTATAAAAAATGGAGGGACAAGGTGACTCAGATAAAACGTAAGTCTAGTTTTCAATAATATAGATTAAGTCGTCCAACATTTGCTTTCCTATTTTGTAGAGCGCTATTTTGGTTGTCCATAGTACTATAATATATCTACATGCAGACAGATGCTGTTGGCACCTATGTTTGTCTGTTCCATTCTATATGTAACCCCCTATACACTTAATATTTATCCAGCGCTCTTGCATATTCAAGCGTTCAGTAGTTATTTAAGTTAACTGATTTCGAATAGCTCCTGTAGAAAAAAAAGAGAAAACACTAAAGCATTTCACTGCAATTGAAAATTTATTCCCCTGTCAGCTGACACAACTCGTGTGAAACCCTGTGACCTGGATTCAGATCATGTTAGAACATAAACTGTTTGTAACACTTTTGTTTTTAATCTATCGCAATCCTGAACAAGGAAATGTTTCACGAGCCTCATGCGAAAGAAGACTTGTTTCCATGTAACCAACTCTCTCCAAGATTAAAAATAGGATGTCTGCAGTCTTATTAAAATTAGACCAAACTTTCGTTCCTTTTTTATCAGCTCTAACCAATCAAACTTCTGCTAGGAAGAGAGTAAAGGAAGTTGATTGGTTGAAGCAAAGGTCATCAGGTTAGGTCAAAAAGTTATTGTGACATACATTCAATAGGCCTATCTCTTGTAGCTGTATTGAAAATAAAAGCTTATAAAAACGGATTGTAAGGTTGATATAAATTTAATGAGATTGAAGATGTCTTGTTCCTTTATAATTTTAGAAAAACGCACAAAACGGTTTCATAAATGGACAAAATAAAGTTGTAATAACAGTCTGGACGATATAAGCTTACTTGTCACTTATTCTCTGACATTTTTCTGAAATTACAGATTTTCTTTTCAAAATATGATTTACAGACAATTGAAATGAAGTTCTTCTTTATGGGTAAACACTACATACATATATCCTCAAACATCATAGATTACATTAATCCAAGTCATAGATTACATTAATCCAATCTATAATATTTAACATCCACGTTGCAAACTAGATCGCAAGAGAATTCATGTTCTTGAATCTATGGTGATAAGAATACCTGAAACAAAGTTTCATTTCATGCCTCACCTTTACATGTTAATGAAGATAGAACATTACATACAAGACAAGCAACCTATATTTGTAGACAGTAAAGTTATTGCACCTTAGAATTTTGATTTGCATTTCATTACCATTTGTATGTTACAAAGTAAAATGGCTTAGTATTAGGCCCAAAATAAACCTGAAGCAATATGAATAAAGCAATCCCAAATCCAAATATCCTTTTGATTCACAGATTGATGGAATATATTTTGATATAAAGGGACAGATGTGTCCTTTTTTTTGACAATGGTACCTTCGTCTCAGAAATGGAAATTTATTTAGCTAATCAGTAATAGTGTTCACAGCTCACTGTCGAAATTTGAGCCTTCAATTCCATGTGTGTCCAGAATTATCCTCGTTTGAAAAGTTAAATGACAGCTCATCATTTTTAGGTACTCTGTGATATATATAGAAATAGTGAGTAAAACTCCTAGTTTGATGTATTTTTGAAGGAATTATGCGAATTTCATACATTTCTGGTACTTCTGAAGACTATCTACATGATTATATCAACCTCCCAAAATGGGGCATATGTCTCTTAAAGAGAATGCAAGAAAAGACTTTATTCCGAAGTGCAATGTGATTTCTTTTAAATTGAACTCTGATTCGGGTCTTAGATGAGATTGATTTAGGCATGGTTAATGGTTATTGCACTTCACTTGATACAAAATATACTTTTTTGCGGCTGATATTTCAATATTTCCAATATATATATATAGCGGTAAATTTCAATCTACTGGTAAAAATTAACAGACAGTAACAATTTTCATTCAAGTCCTCCCTCTCTGAGTACCCACTTCTACAAACAGTATCACCTCCATATTATGCTTTTCTGCCAAAGATCCATAAAAATCCCTCAAAACTATGAAGACATTAATGGAAATATCATTTATTACAATGGCCATGTTGAAATAGGTAAAAAAAAACAATCATGATAAAGAACTATTATCGGCAATATATGGAATGTTTAAGAGCGAGGAATGTTGTTCATTTCTAGTCTATTTATAGATGACATTCTACTAGTGAACACCATATGGCCGACATATACTGATTGATTCTGGTAGAAACTTCTTAGTAAATTCACCATATCAATCCTCTTTCTATCTCAATTACTCTCAGTACCTTTCATTGATAACAGATAACCTCATACTTTTATATGGCAGTATATCTGATAGACACCTTATATGTTATGTTCAGTATGTTAATAAGGTGGGAATAAATTATGTTAATAAGCTTAGGTATTCATTATTGATGACTTTAGGCTGTTTGGTACAAATTTTCTATGCTGGAGGGGCAGTCCAAAAAATTTTCGAATTTGAGCAATTGATATGATCATTTTAAGAAAAAGGCTATGTGGATGATCAAGAATTAAGACTTAAAGCTCTTTCGTGTACAGTAGACAGAAAAAATTGATAAATGAAGTGATGTCATAGATACCACAGTGAATAGGTAGAATATTGATCTCCTACACTACTCCAACCCAAAAATCAATATCTTCCCTTTTATACTAATGCTTGCTACCAATTTACAATTCTTCAGGCATGCTTACAACAGCAGGCTGGCTCAGTCCATTATTGAAAATAGGGCAGACAGGTGCTTCATAGACAAACACAGAAAATCTTTTTCTTTTAGACAAAGCTTTGTTTAACTTCACATCTGCTAAAATTCTTTGAAAACTGGTCATAAATTTGTGTTATTGGCGTAAAACCTTACATTTAGTAGGAGTCAGGAAATGAACTAGTGTTGATTTGAGTTTTTGAACCAAGGGACCCCAGTCTCATAATGAATGGACTAGGTTGATAATTTATACCTATACAGAAATTGACATGGTGGCCGATTGCCTTTTATTTTGCCCAAATTTGTGATAAATTGTGAAAAATGATGGAAACTGAGACTATAAAGGCTTATAGATTGTAAGTAGAATGAGTTGTTTAGTTTCTTTATGTTGTATTATAAGTATTGTGTATATAGTAAGAGTGAAGATATATGACTCATATTCACCAGTCTGACTGTGCTATATTGATGTATTATATATATTGTATATATCAATATATTTCTCACTTTCACTGATATTTATCAAATAATGAGCTTTATTATTGAAATATAATCCATATTGAACAGTTTTTCTAGAATTTATAATGATGTGATTATTCAAGTTATAGATGAGCCCTTGGCTGTGTTCATAGCGTTAATTCTTGAATGATCTAGAATGGCTGCTTTGCTTGGTTTTGTCACACCTGCCTAGTGGATACTTCTAAGATGATGTTGGGGTTTTATGATTTTTTTGTTAGAGTCTTCTTGCTATCAAAATCTAATGAAACAAATTTTTACATCCTACTTAGCGCAAATGATGAAGGAAACTTTGTCTGGAGAACAATAACTGGCCTTCACTTTATTTGGATTACCAGATGACAAGGGCTCATAAATGTACTCATACTTTTCTCAAACAACATCTCTCTCACTTGTCTTGTATCAGCCCTGAAAGGAAGTGGTTGAAATTTCCTCTCAGCAGTGTTCAGCATGTATCCCCGAGCTACCCATACTAGCCTTCATATGGTTTAAATGTTAAAAAATACGATAGGAAACAAAAGAAACTGCAAACTTATATTTTTCAAAATTCTGCAGTGCATATGCATACATTCACAAACTTTTTTTTGAAAACAAAACAGTGTAATATGACCAAAGTGATATTGATGATATCATCTCGCTTTTTGAATCCTTTCATCATCTTTATTGATATAACATATGATTGTACACTGTATAGCTTTTGGGGGTGGAGGGAGGGGGGGGGGACTGTTAGCAGCGTATAGTCTGATTGCTTATGTATTACATGTAGAACAGTAGAAGTATGTAGCATCATATGAACCATACCAGAGAAAAATCCCTTTTTTTGCCATACCCTTCACTGCTACCTTTCTTGTTTGAAGGGTTAATATTGATATCAGATGAATTATGACAGTGAGGATCTATGACATTAATCCGATTTTCAATCTGTGATTTGTTTTAGAATTCCAATAAGCTACTACTTATATAACTCATTAAACAAACTTATTAAATATTAACATGGCTTTAAACCAGGTTTCTAAAAGCAATTGATCAACTATACTGTCTAGGTTAAAGCAATCAATATGATGTTGAATGGAGTAATATTTTGATAATTCATTATAATATTATGATTTAGGTAATAATATTATCGTAAGTAGACATATTTTGATAAATTCGTTAATCTTATGACTTGGGTAGACATATTTTGATAAATTCTTAATAATATTATGACTTAAGTAGACATATTTTGTTAAATTCGTAATAATATTAAGATAAAGATTATGATTTGGGTTATAATATTATGATTCAGGTTATAATGTTGTGATTGAGGTTATAATGTTTTATGATTTAGGTTATAATATCAGATAAAAGGTGTGGAAGTAAAAGTTTATTTTGAAATAGTCAACATATTTCAATTTATGTCCTTATTAGATTTCCAAAATAGTCATGAACTCATTTGAATTATGCAAAATATTAAGTACTAAGAAAATACAAATATATTTTATCAAGTGGAATGTTTTGATCATGAATTCTTAGAAAATATAAAATACATTGCTGAAAGAAAGTACATATTTTGAAATAATTTGATTTTCTAGCACTCTTTTCTGCCATACCCAGAGTGAAAAAACCTGAAATATTACAAAAGCATTATTATCAAATTTACTTCAGAAATTAGTGAGTTGATTTGTTAATATATCGTACCTAAAATTCTTTAAAATGTAGGTAGGTGTAGTAAAGTGAAAGTTTGAAATTAAAAATAAGAGTTATAGATCACCAGCTGTTATATATAATCTAAAAGATACATCATTGTACCATCAGCTGTGATATCCTGTTCATCTGTTTTAGTATAGACCTGTGAAACACCTTTACCTATGACTTATACATGTAATATGTATCATTTACTTACCTGTCTGTATACATGTGTTGGCAAGAACAAAGTATTGGAATTGTGAGCTGTTTTAACACTAGGATATTCTGGCAATTGCTTACATGTTGAGGAAAATATCAGTCTTATTTTTTATTTTAACATTTCCAAAAGGAACAAATCTAGAATATAGAAGTTTTTTTTTCCCTTGTACCTTAATATTCATGTTTCAAAACTTGATTGGCTAATGAAAACTTTGAAATTGATCTAAGTTTCCTGTACAGGTGCTAATTTTAGGCTATTCATGGTTTTTTAGGTTTGATCACCTAAAAGTGGGGGCAGACAAAGAGTCTTGGTTGCTGATATTTGTCGCTGACTCTAATAAACTCTGGTGTGTGCCCGCACATCCACAACGCTCCACAACACATTGCTTTGCAGACAGGATATATAATACCAAATAAGTTTGATGTTTATCGCTGATTATTTTATTGTCTGCAAGACGTCGTCATCATCCAATCAGATTCATTTCTTTCAATTGCATGATGGGCATGTGATTATCGTAGACTGACTGAAGATTTTTTGTCTCCTTCTGTGCTCACAATTGGTCGGCGAAAGTCATGACAAGAGTCTGTTCTTGTACGTTCACCCTTAAGCTTATAAATACTTAAAATGGTAGTATTTTCAACCACCAAAACATAAACATGAAAGATATATTATAAACAGCTTAACATATTGATATTATTTATTGTTTATAAAACAAGTATTTTGATTGTATGAGTGTTTGCCTCCATATTGACTAAATCATTAAAACATATCAAGGATACAATACGAATAATTGATATTACTAATAACAGTACTCAAGTTTATAGGGAATACTTCAGGGAAACATTTGTTATAAGATGGTGAAATTATGTGTTGTTGTGACCTGTTACATTATATACTTACAAAATTACTACAAATTTTTATAGTGTTAATCTCTTAGAAGGAAGTCAACTCTGTGGTTAAATTGTGTGTAATCCACTGTTAATCACCTGACACAGATAAATTGTATATTGTGTCAAAAAAAAAACCCAAACAAAGTTGGAAAGTCAAGGCAGATAAATGCAATCATAACTTTGCTTTTTGCAGGAAAAGGATGCAATATAAAATTTGACTTGACTGATATTAAACTGTTCTCATTAAAATTTGATAAAGAGAGATTATTTGTTAGTTTTAGGTTCTCTTTTAAATTAAATGCTTTGGTGGCATTGAGATATTAATAAGATGTTTAGTCTCTATTTTAATTAGAAACATGGTGAAAGAAATTCATTAATAGAATCACACATTCTTTTCAGGTATTTCTTATCTAGTGTAAGTACTGCTGGCATACAATCAAAAAACAATTCACTAGAAAATACTGATACGGTGAAATGGAAATTAAATATATTTTTTTTAACTAATCTACTTGTTAGTATACATCGAAATGAAACCAAACTATTATTTTTTAAATGTTATATATAGTTAGTAGTGAACCAGAAAGAAATCTTTGGAAACTGTTATTGAAACCTTGTTGGCAATGACTTTGTTTATAATGTGTTATAAATTCTTGGAAGTATCCAATATAATTATTATGTGGTAAATCTACATAGAGAAAATTTAAGGAATGTACAGACAGATAAATCATTTCTTTAAGTTCCAGTGTAATGATTACTTTTGCATGCTCTACAAGCACTGGCAAAGGTACTCCACGACTATGCATTTATTTGGAGAGTTCACATAACTGTTAATGATATTTATCACATTCCCATATTTTCCCCCAATTTCATGAGAAACAGGTTGATTTCAATGTACAATTCACATAGTTTATATCAGAATTAGTGTGATATTTTGCTATGCATTTATTTGGAGAGTTCACATAGCTGTTAATGACATTTTAATATTTCCCACATTTTCCCCAAAAATTTATTGTTAATTTCATTGTACAATTCACATACCGGTAGTTAAAATCAGAATTAGTAATGAGATAAGTTGGAAAAATTGGCATTTTTTTTTCATTGTTTACAGGTTTCCAGGCTATCAATTAATAATCATAACACAGATGTTATTTTGAGAATGATCAGGGTCAGAGAGGTTAAAGTCTATTTTTTGAGTTAAATGTCTTTTCCACCTATTCTTTCGTGACTATGTTGATAAGAATTTGTGTGTCATCAAAGTGTTGTTGCTCATGAATTTTAGTAATGAACCAATTTTTGAGGATTTTTCACCACAAAGAAAAAAGATACTGGCTCAATGAGAGAAGTTTGTATGCTCGCAAACTGAACGGTCTGGCATAGGTCAAGATGAAGGTTTCAATTAGGTTTTTCTTGTCTAGTGAAGCAGTTGAAAAGTGGTGTATGATAAAGGTTGAAGCAGTTGGGAAGTGGTATGAGAAAGGTTGTGCACATTAAAAAGCCATTAACACTTGAAAATTGAAAAATAGCAGACTAATACTTCTGTCAATGCAAAATTTCCGTTGGCATTCTTTATTCTTAGTCATCATTGTTATAAGTACCGATTGCTGAACTGGTTAGTATAACCTATGTTGATTGACTATATAGTATAAGTAATAAAAATAGTTGATGTAGAATAAGACTGAGACAATTAGTGACTATAAAATGATTAGAAACATCAGACAGAAAATCAATGTTATCGTGTTGTTGGAGGCTGGAGAGAGAACAGTGAATCATTAATGAAGTCGGGGAATAATGTACATATACTGGCATAAACTAGCCGTTAAAGAATAATAGGTGTCTATATCAACTATAGAAACTCTCTCTAAGCTGTTGGAAACAGTTAATTTAAACAAGGTACATATTGAAGGGGTGGTGGGGTAGGAGGATGGAGATAGGGAGGGATATGAGCTTGAAACTTATTTATGCTGGTTGAAGCTAGTTTCTATTTTGGTTTACAATAGAATGTAATGGGTCTATATAAATGCCTTCCTCTAGCTGAATTGCAGCATTTCAATTCAGTTTAATATTCTAAAAATTCTTTTCAGGAGGGTAAGGGGGGGGGGGGGGGGATAAACAGATAAACAAACCATAAAAAAGGGTGTTTATGAAATATAAAAAAACTCTAAGTTGGATGAGGTCAACAAATTTCAATTTCTTTTATGCTCTGTTGTTGCTACGTTCTTTATTCTATAACATAATTGATATAAAATTATTTTCTGCACCATATTGAGATTGAGAAGTGGGCAATGGGGGAATTTTTGTTGAGACAGTCGGTATGGCCTGCTTTTATTTTTAGTTTATCTAGTGTTGTGAGAGTGTTACTTAGTTATAATCATTTTATTGGGTTACTAGTTCATCACTGTCTTATGAATGGGAAATTAAAGAATTTGGTATGCAGACTTACTAATGATAGAATAATCTGCCAGTAATCAGACTGTTCCATATTATCTCTGAAAAAGTCTCCATTATAGTTATCATAGCTACTTAAACTGATATTTTTATTGGTCTTTTTTTCTAAAGAGATTCTTTAGAAAACTTAAAGAGCAGAGATGGTACTGCTAGCTAAGATCAGAGTTCAATCCCGGCATATGTCTTGGTGATAGAAATTTCAACCTAGATTCTTTATCTCAGTGATGCAGGTCGAATCAAAATCCTTAGACAGTTGAGAATCAAAAAAAAATCTCCCATAATATACCACGACACAAAGCATTCCCTGTGTTCAGAAGTAGAATGTTGAACATGAAGATTCACTTGTTTGCAAACAACGGACCAGCAAATGCCCACAACTTATTTTTGGTTGGTAGTACCTGACTAAGAGAGATTGTTTCAATCCTGCCAAGTATACTTATGCAATATTTATGTATTTTCCTTAGTGATGCAGGATTATACCATTCTTTGATTTTTTGCTCGACATTTTAATTCATTCCGCGTCATTCATTCAATTTGGTTGAGCTTGTTAAATTAAATGCTTGGTTAATTGCTATGATATTTGTCAGGTTTTAACTTGCATATTTTTTATATTACACTACATTAGATTGCTTTCATGTTCATAAGGTGTAAAGTAACATTCATACTATATGCATAATATGTAATTCAGTGAGAATTTTCAATGCTTTTGAATAAAGAAAATATAATCACAAGGCAATCCTGGCTGTGTTAAGCTAAAAATGGAACACTTAGGAGGTATCTATAGCTTCTATTTTCACCATTCCAGTTTTAGGCAAGATATCTGTGGTTTTCATGATTCAAGACCAGGAAACGTAAGGAGTAATATTTGATCTATATGCCTAATTCTAAGAATTAAAATTGAAATCAAATCATGAATATTTGTATTTAATCTGTGACTTTATTTTACTCTCTTTTATACAGGAAAGTAGATGTTACCTAGTATCTAGCTTTCTCACGAATTATAGTGTAATTAGTAATCTGTCATCCCTACAACATGTTAATATTTATATAATAACTTATATATATAAATTTATTCTAGATTATAAAAACACACTCATGTACTTATTGACTTACATAAATCTTTTAATGCAGAGCACACAATGTTATTTGTTAACATTTCTGATTTCTAATATTTTTGATTAGAAATTTGGGAATCCCTGTAAAAGGAATATAAGAGTCCAGCCATGAAATTAATTGTCAACACACAATTTAGAGAAATTTAGGTTCTAAAAAAACAAAAGAATTCAACCCATTTCAAGAATGAAATTTACAGCCAGATTAAAATAACATTAAAACTTTATCTTAAACTCTGTAATATATATGGATTAAATTTGATTAAAGTTGTTGAATATTTAGATTGATAAATGTTAAAATGCCTTGGGGGTATAATTGGGTGTTATATAGCATAAGAATGTACTTAACGTAAGTTATAAATATATTATCTTGTTGCATTATAAATTTGACATGTTTATGCTAAAAACTATCTATAGCTCTTTTATATCTATTCTCTCTATCTCTCTCTCTTTACAATGCTTGAATATTTGATAGTGAAATCAATAATGACATTAGAAGTCTGGTTAGAGGAGAATATTGAGTTACGCTCTTCAAAATATTTTTATACTGGTTACCAGTGTATGCTAGGTCAATATAGTCCTTTCTTATCAATATTCCTCTATTATATATACATTGATTATCATACATTCCTGACATATTTCTCTCTTGTTCCTGATAATGGTCAGTTCGGTGCCATTAGTTATTGGACATTGTCTATTTGTTTATGATAAATAAGCTTATGGGAGTAGCCATTTTTGCTTCAACCTTTATCATACACCACTTTCCTACTGCTTCAACCTTTATCATACACCACTTCCCAATGAGGGAAAATTTGCAAGGGCAGCATTCTTTTGAAAATTTAGTGCAATTTATGAATTTATATCTTCAAAAGCACTAAGGGTCTCAGTTCTTCGGTTCCAAAACCTAGTTTGCAATGTTCTTTATATGCAATATCAACATATTTTCTCTGTTAAATATTAAGAGCACTATGGAAATATATTTCTATTTTTGTGCATGAAATATATAGAAATATTGAGCAAATAGAAATAAGATAGCAGAAAAAACCCAGACAGTATAATTTAAATTAACTGAGTTCTGTAAACATCAAACTTATTAAGAAATTCTATATTAATATGATGTTTGTGTCTGGAACTATTATTCATGATTAGAATATAATTGAAATCTTAAGAAAATAGGAATCCAATTTCTTTTTTCTATGTTAAAATATTTAATCATTAGAAATTTACCTTGTTTTAGCAAATTTCGGATCAACAAGCACAAAAAAACAATTTTATCAAATTTATAGAAAGTTGACGACACAATAATCAAATCTATAGATAAATGACAACACAAGTTGATAACACAATAATCAAATCTATAGATAAATGACAACACAAGTTGATAACACAATAATCAAATATATAGATAAATGACAACACAAGTTGATAACACAATAATCAAATCTATAGGTAAATGACAACACAAGTTGATAACACAATAATCAAATCTATAGATAAATGACAACACAAGTTGATAACACAATAATCAAATCTATAGATAAATGACAACACAAGTTGATAACACAATAATCAAATCTATAGATAAATGACAACACAAGTTGATAACACAATATTCAAATTTATAGAAAGGTAACAACACAATAATCAAATCTATGGATAAATGACAACACAATGTTTAAATCTATGGATGATCTAAAAAAACAGATTATACACATTTTCTATCTAAAACAGATCATTTATTTTAAATCTTTTTATATTACAGAAAGAAAATAACTGAAATTGGTAAAATGACGGCCTTGACACAAGATGAAATAGTGAGCAACACTAAAACTGTTATACAAGGTCTAGAAACATTAAAAAATGAACATCATCAAATTCTCAACAGTCTGCTTACTTCCATGAAAACCATTAAAAAAGAAAATGGAGACACAAACCTGGTGGAAGAAAAAACAAATATTTTAAAGAAATCTTCAGAAATGATAGATTTAGGTTTAGGGGAAGCACAGGTAAGAATTGAAAAAAAACTTTTTTATTTGTTTGACTGTAACTTGGATGGGGAGTGCAGTTAACCTAAGAAAAATATGAAATTTCTAGTTCTGCATTTAAAGTTAATGTTTTAACTTATATTGATTTTTCTCTGGAAAATTGAATTTGAAAACTGATATTGCAAACAAATACTAGTTATTGTCCTAAAAGATATGTTTTTTTTAAAACCAGGTAATGATGGCATTAGCTAATCATTTACAACATGTTGAAGCTGAGAAACAAAAATTACGGGCCCAAGTTCGTCGATTATGTCATGAAAATGGGTGGTTACGTGATGAGTTGGCTACAGCACAGCAGAAATTACAGACAAGTGAACAGAAATCAGCAGCTCTAGAAGAAGAAAAGAAACATTTAGAATTCATGAATGAAATGAAGAAATATGATTCCATGGATCCAAATATGGTAAGGATTTATAGATTACTCTTTGTGGAATGCTCGAAGGGGTAATTGGTATCTGGAATGTTTTGTTAGAACTAAGATGTTTGTTAGATTTAAGCTTATACAAGCATTCAATATCAGATAAACATTTCATCTATGATGTTTTGATTTCAGCAACAGTCAGTGGAGGAAAAAGAATCAACAGTAAATGAACAATCGTCCCAATCATTAGATTTAGGTTTTCCAGATGATGATGAAGATGGGCCACAACCGGAAGGTATGGGTGTCTTAATATTTTTGGTTGTATAACTGGAGTGATCCCCAGCACAACCGTAGAAGGGTTGTGGTCAAATGAAAAAAAAATTCAATATAGTTTAAGTTTATAATTTTGCAGCATAGAGACCGTGCATAAGGGTACTTATTTCCAAAATGGTAGTATATGACTTTAAGACCGATATATTATTTCTTACAGTTTTATCTCCGACACAACCAAGTGCAATGGCCCAAGCGGCAAGTGGTGGTTATGAAATTCCAGCTCGGCTACGAACATTACATAATCTAGTCATTCAGTATGCATCGCAGGGACGATATGAGGTGGCAGTGCCATTATGTAAACAAGCTTTAGAAGATTTAGAAAAAAATAGTGGGCATGATCACCCTGATGTTGCTACTATGTTAAATATTTTAGCTCTGGTTTACAGGTAGGAAAAAATACAAAATATCTGTTAAATCTAGATCCTTATGATTTCAAATTTATTCAAAAATTTTCTCTATAATCCAATCACATTTATCTCTCCACTTAATTTACTGACAGCCCTTTCAAAGGTCTTAATGATCTTGCATAAATAGTGTAGCCTCTTGAGGATTGTGCTAGACTTACTTGAAATGTCAACTTCATCTCTAGGCTCTGTGACATGAGCACATTGTACATATTTTTTAAATCAATCAGTTTCTTCTAGATCATGATAGTAACTTTCCATATCAGTCATTGATTATGTTAAAAATAGAAAATATTACACTGGAAGCTCCTTGTTGTGGCTTAAGTTAAGCTCTTCAATATGTGAGGAGTAAAAAGTCTGTAATCAATATTATTAGAAGACTTTTCTTACCTCTGTTGGGAAGAGCTTTTTTGTTGACTTCTGCAAGATTTTTATTTTAGCAACAAGGCTTACCCAGTGTTTTTCAAATCATTTGAATTTTATTTGTCAGTTGGTTGTAGAAATGAGCCAAGACATGGCTATGTTAGAATATTATTCTTACAGAGATCAAGGCAAATATAAAGAGGCAGCTAATCTTCTTCAAGATGCTTTACAAATTCGCCAAAATACATTGGGTAAAAATCATCCTGCAGTGAGTTTCTCTTATTAATTTAGAGGAGAAATTCTGATAGAGTAATGAGCAATTCACATTTGGATTTGGCTATGATGAATTGTTTTTTAATGATCAAAGATTTTGTTAGTTCATGAAGGATTGTTGATTTGGCTTCTTTAGCTGGTCTGTCTGATTGAAGTACAGTAATGTTTGACTGTAATTCTGGCCTATTGGACATTGTTTCAACACTTCCAGTCTGAATTAGTGTTATAATTTATAAAAGTTATAAAATTACAACCCTAAAATCCATGGCCCAGTTCTTGACCCACAAATTCTTGACTCATTTCCTTATATTTCATCAAAGTCGCTCTGCCATTTTCCCATGTGAATTCCTATTCGATACATGTTTTATCATTGATTGTGTTATCTAATCTAGAATTAGTAAGAAATCAATATTCCAGACTGAATGCGTGGAGGAATTTTATTGATTCTGGTCTTTAATCAGTTGTGAAATTGGTTTGAATAATTTTGTTTTTCTGCTGCAAAGCTCTGGTGTTTATTCAACTTACAAAATTGAAGTATAATTTTCAAATGAAACTCGTCATTCTTGTTGAAAATTTGGAACATATTAAAGAGATAATTTAAAAAAATAGGGAGTGAAATTCAATCAAAATGATTTCCTTTTGCATATTTCAGACCTTTGTGACATATCATGTACCCATAGGTAGAATAAATCTTAATTCTATGGTACCACAGAATTTCTTTTTCATGAGTAGATCAAAATTTTTTTCTGATTTCTGAATTATTTCTAGATTGGATAACCAAATGATGAAATATGAAACCTATCAGAATTTCTCTATGTACTATACCCATATATTGATATTCATATATAACTTGTTTACAGAGACCAAGGCAAATATAAAGAAGCTGCCAATCTTTTAAATGATGCGTTACTCATTAGAGAGAAAACATTAGGAGTGGATCATCCAGCCGTGAGTTGACACCTTGAACGCACGATATTTTATTTTCTATGTGTATCTTGGTATTGTGCGTAGCATGCTCACTGGTGTATAGTTGCATGTGGTGGGTCTTTTATTTACCCGTACTTTGTAGATGGAACCCTATATTCATGTTCAGCCACAAGTTCTAAATTGGGTGTGGTTTGGATTGGTCTTTCAGTAAATTTATTTTGTTATGACTGGTAAAATGTGGACATATTTTATTTTGAGTGGTAAATGTGGACATATTTTATTTTGACTGGTAAATGTGGACATTTTTTATTTTGACTGGTAAATGGGGACATATTTTATTTTGACTGGTAAATGTGGACATATTTTGACTGGTAAATGTGGACATATTTTATTTTGACTGGTAAATGGGGACATATTTTATTTTGACTGGTAAATGTGGACATATTTTATTTTGACTGGTAAATGTGGACATATTTTATTTTGACTGGTAAATGTGGACATTTTTTATTTTGACTGGTAAATGGGGACATATTTTATTTTGACTGGTAAATGTGGACATATTTTATTTTGACTGGTAATTGTGGACATTTCTTGTTTTGACTGATCAATGTGGACATTTCTTGTTTTGACTGGTAAAGAACGGCATTTTATTTAATGATAAATTTGGACATTTTTTGCTTTGACTGAGAATTTTTGTCATTTTTTTATTTGGCTGATAGATATAGACAATATGGACCATTTCAAAAGAGACATGTATTTTGAGAATTTTAGATTTTCATGATGTTGAATCATATGCTTTTGCTTTTTTTTCGATGGGTTTGTGTATCACTTGGTGTTATGATTTTGCCTTTTATATTTCCATAGTGGGGGATTATGAATGTTTTAATAAACATTTGCACTTTTGATTTATTTTAACTTGTATTAGTCATCATAGATGTTGTTTAAATCCTGAAAATGTACTGACTGAATTTAAGCAAGAAAATGCCAATTAATAGAATCTGATATTGTTTAATAGTGGCATGCCTATTTCTATTCTTGCTATTCTGTATGTTCGATCACATAGATTTTCATTCCTGCATGGTTATAATGTAACAATAAATATTCCTTCAACTTGGGATTGAAAACTGAATGTACAGTTGTTGTATTATGCTATTTAAGAGGATTCAAAGCCTTTGTATGTGTTTCAACTATAAGTAGCATTTCTTGGTACCGTTGTAATTTTCATACCCTACCAATGTTCCTGAAAAACTAATCAAAATACCAAATTGGAATCTGGAATTTCAGGAAATGCTATCACTGTAAAATGAGAATGATTAAAGTTATTTCTTTCATTGATACACTTAAGGCTTTTAAACCACTTTTGAATTCCAAATTTATATATATATGAATATACGAAAAAAAATTATTAAGTACATTCTCTGACCGATTTACTGAATTATTTTCAGATACCAATTTTTTCCTTTGGATTATGAAATATTTTATTCAGCTGGTGAAATTATATTTTGTGTTAAGAATTGAAACATCATGATAATAACAGTGATTCTGATGATGAGTGTTAACAATGTGATATTTGTTGTAGGTTGCTGCTACATTAAATAATTTAGCTGTATTATATGGTAAAAGAGGTAAATATAAAGATGCTGAACCTCTATGTAAACGAGCCTTAGAAATTAGGGAAAAGGTAAGTATGAACTCAGTTCTGCTGGTTTTCTTTGATTTATTTACTCAATAAATATATAACTTGTTCTCATTCTGAGTGGAAATTCTAACTTGAGTAAGGTCAAAACAAAGGAAGATAAACACAAAATATTTTCAGTGAAATCTGATCATTTTCTCTTTTTCATGATATATTTCATCACTTAATAATAATACAGAATATATAATTGATTTTGGTTTGTAATACTCGATGCCTTATGGTTTTGTTACATTCTGTGTTTCTAGGTACTAGGTAAAGACCATCCTGATGTTGCTAAGCAACTGAATAATTTGGCACTATTATGTCAAAATCAAGGCAAATATGAAGAGGTAAGATTAAATTCAGGATTCATAAAAAATGTAAGCATTGGAACGATTCCTTTAATAGACTAAGTGCAAATTGAAAGTACAACCTCGGAACAAAATGTCAGCGCTTACATCAATAGTAATGAAATTGGCCAGGAAAGCTGAGAAATTTATAGCTAAAGTGGTGTAAAAATCAAATTCTGCAAAATGTCCCCTTTTTTTGTGTGATTTAATGCATGTATAAATAATAAAACCTATTTTATTTCAAACTTACTATGGACATCTACAGGTTGAACAATATTATCAGAGAGCTCTTGAGATTTACGAATCTAAACTAGGGCCAGATGACCCTAACGTTGCCAAAACTAAAAACAATTTGGTAAGCTTAAGTGGGGTAGAACTAGGTGATGACAGGGAAATAAGGCTGTACACACTTCCTTACAGACACATCTTAATTTTCTTTTATACATAGATAGATGTTGTTAACTTATTAAATACATTTATAGAGTATATTGAAGTAGATAGAGCCTGTATAACTCTTTTATTGGAAATCGTGTGTCATATTATAGGCTATGCTTCAAAGCATTTGCTTCTAAAAAAAATTACTCTTTGATTGCTGAAATTGTATTGAAATTTTGGAAAAACAAATTTTTCATTTGGCTCTGTGAACCTTTTATTTTGGCATTGACATTAGATTTTGAAAAAAAAAGCAGGAACCTCTTTTCTTGGTTCCTATCAAGAAGGTCCATATATTTCCATATATTTTCAGTGTCATTATAAATGTATTTATTGTGTATCTTATTCGTTGTAGTTAGTAATTTTTTCTCCCATTTCACTTTGTAATTTTCAGTGTAGTATATACTAATAAATGTAGTAATCACTTTCACCTACTTTTATTTTCACTTCTTTATTTTCTGCAGTTCAAACCTTTTGAGAAATTTTTGACATCTTGAACTAAATTCCAATTTTCATTTTTTTCAGCGTCCACAACTTGTAGGTATTTTCTGTCATGATGCATCAAGATCAATATGTGTGACTAATTGTATTCAAACTGGCCAGCTTAATGTTATATCATTGCGTAATTAATGTTCAAAATCTGCTCCCTGCAGCCCTTATCAGAATTGAAATCAGACTTCTGTTTAAAATATTAAATATGATTGCGGAAGTGAGAGCAGTTTGATTGAATCTTGACCTTATTACAAGATTGTAATTGAATTGAATGTCACCCTAGTACTTCGATGGAGAAATCAGTATTTAATTTTTAATTTCTGACAAATCCAGTGTCATTTTTCCAATCTGAGAGGTGATATGGGTAGTGTATTAAAAAAAAAATTTGGATCATATTCCTTAAAACTTTTAGAAATTTCTGTTGATCATTGGCAAAATTTCTTTTTGAAAAATTGGTCAGTTTGAATTTTAGATGTAGAAAGTTTGAAATATTTTGCTAATGACATTATTGATGTTTCATTTTGTACAATGATGACAATGATAAACGTTTTATAATACTGAGCTGCAGAAAATAAAATGATCTATATTTTTGGGTTAATATCATTTTAGGGTTTAAAACTTAGCTTACTTTCATTTTCATATCTCTTTATAATGATGTGTCAACTTCAGAAATTCTACTATCTTAAAACCAAATTTTGGACAGATAAAAGTGTGTGCAGCCTCCCCAAGTCATATTTTTATTGTCTTTTTTTCAATATTTTAGTTTGTAATATTGTTTGCATGTTTTCTCCACTGCCCTGTTGGTTTTTCAGGTTGAAAAATATTATCTTAGAGCTTTAGAAATATACAAGAAAAGATTAGGTCCAGATGATCCTAATGTTGTCAAAACACAAAATAATTTGGTAAGAATTGGCATGCACTGTTCAAGACTGCCTGCAAATTAACAGGAATGCTGTTGAGATTAATTTCTCCCATCATGATGACAATAATCTTGCGAAAAATGGAATATACTTGATATGCATGTGATCAAATTTTCATAATCATACTTGTATATGAATAGTTCTTTCTTACGAAAATCTTTCGAGGCATACTTTATCTTAAAAATTGTTACTAATTTTCTATTGGCATGGTGAGGGTTTCAATTCTTTACTAACTTTTTTTTTACACAGTATGTAATGCAACTATTTCTGCCAAAATATCCCACCAGTTATTAAAATTAGTTAACAGGACTTTGATATTTATGCTGAATGTGTTATGAATTTTATTGTATTCTAAGATAAAAATTTTCAATTTTAACTTATTAAATGATTATTATTTGCAATATTTTCTTGGAACATAATATTATTGATATTTAAAAAAAAAAAAATTTTTTGTTAAGTTGAATTTTAACCATAAAAACACGATGAATGGAATTTTAATGAATTTATCACATATATTAGGCATCAGCATATTTAAAACAAGGGAAATACAAACAAGCTGAAGGTCTATATAAAGAAGTTTTAACCAGAGCACATGAAAAAGAATTTGGAAAAGTAGAAGGTAAGTTATTTATGATATTATTTTAGAGTTTGGAGTCTCTTAAATATTAAAGTCTGTTAACTGAGCTATAGGCTGTATTTTATTCGGACCAAAAAAATGTATATGAAATCGAGAAGATGTGTCTGTGATTTATTTACTATGTATTTAAACTCTATTATAGGTGATAATAAACCAATATGGATGAGAGCTGAAGAAAGAGAAGAAAATAAGGTAATTGTTATATTTTGAAAATAATAATTAATTTTAAAACAGATGTTTTTTCATGATATTCAGGGCTGGAGTGTTTTTAACAGATATTTCTTGTTTTTTCTTATATTTAAAATTTTTACATAGAAAAACATTAACATTTTGTATAAAACACCAGTAAAAAACAAACTTAAGAAATATCACAATATATACCGATATTGTGATATGTGAATAGTAAATATCTTGATATCAACTTGAACTAATATCGCCCAGCCCCAATATCATACCAAGCATTTCAACCTTTCTGAAAGAAAGCATACATTCCATAGCCAGTGCTTTAGCTGACATTAATTCCCTACAATCTCTTTATGGTTTTGAATTAATAATGGTAGATTAATAATGTATTGTCTGTATGTTTTAGGGTAAATATAAAGATGGAGCACCACCTCCTGATTATGGTGGATGGCATAAAGCACCAGCTAAAGTTGACAGGTACTGTAATTAAATATATTCTTGGATACCAGACTTTCTCTATTTTGAGGATTTTCGTCTTTTTTTCTGACCAGTGTTATTTCATTTATTTTGGAATAAAAATACTCAAAATTTGGTTTATGACACTTAGAATTTGATTGTTTTTTCTGTGAAAACCACTAGGACTTCAAATCTGTTGCACATTTTTTTGTAATAGCAAGACTTCCAGAGATTTTTATGCTTATTCTTATTTTTCAGTCCAACTGTAACCACTACCCTAAAGAATTTAGGAGCTTTATACCGTAGACAAGGGAAATATGAAGCCGCAGAAACTCTAGAAGAATGTGCTATGAGATCAAAGAAAAACGTGAGTACATTTTGAATTTTTTTTCTGAAAAATCTAAATAAAGGCGTTACCATTTCCTGAATATTATCACATCTTTAAGGCTACCGCCACATGTTCCAGAATCTTCACCAATTTGGGATTAAAATCACAGAATTTAAAATTTGATAATCACTATACCTCAACCCAGCACTTGCATCACACTTTATTCAGAATATCTTAGATTCTCACTTTTTTCTCAGAATTGAAGTCAGAATACAGACTTCATGCTTTGCCTAATTGTTTTCACTTGAATGGTCAATCTTTTAAAGGCCTCCCTTCACTTAATTTAGTACAAATTTTGACCCTGCAGATATTTTGATCCAACAAATGGACTATGCTTCTCTGTTTTACTATTACTGTACCTAGACCGTTTTCAACTTCTGTGTTTTATAGCTTAACTTCTATTTAGTAGAAAAGTAGCTTATTATTTTGGTGTTGGGATATGTCCCAGGTCAGTGTTTACGGGGAGGAATGATTATTGGTAGTTTGGAAATATATACACCACAATTTAGAGCTCATAATATATTCTTCAGATTTTATGTTTACATGTTTATAGCGTGTCCATAATTTTTTGGGGAACTCTTCTGGTCACTGTGGGTGAAGCGTTTTCAAATGCTAACGAACCATTATTAATTATTTCCTCCAATTTAATCCTTATACAATGATAAAGAATAAGGCAAGGCTTCATCAAGGGATCACTAATTTTCCAATATTTTTGGAAAGTCTTGACTCTGGATTGGACTCTTTAAGAGTCTCTGATGGACTCCATGTGAGTCACTATTGGACTCTGATTTGAGTCACTTAATTTGCCAATGTCTGATAAAATGGAATGTGAGTGCTGTGCTTCTGTTTTGCTTGTTGCTTTCCTGTTGTATTCTTTAGTTTTATTCATTTTCCAACTAATTTCTTGGTTTTTTGGGAATTTCTCTTCCATATTATTGTCATTATATCTATCCTTACTATACCATTAACTCCACATTTTAATCTTCTTATCAACTTTTGACACAAAAACACAAACAAGATTTTTGGTTTTAATGCTAGGCCCTGGACATTGTGAAAACTACCAAGCTCACAGATTTAGGAAATGATTTTAAAGACCATTCACCGCGAGAAAGAAAACGATCTAGTAGTAGAGATAGATCTTCGAGACGGGGCTCAGTGGATAGCGTGTCCTATGATAAAAATGATGGTGATGACGAAGTGAGTATCGGTGTTGAATGGTCAGGAGAGGGGGTGAGTACGAGTCAAGCGAAAACCTTCCCAGCGACAGTAAACAATCATTAGTTACTATTATTTATAGTGGAGATGGACAAATTTTCTATAATAGAGGGACATGCATGATTTCAGATAAACTCCAATCCCTTTTATCATTTTTTTACTTTTAGTTCATTTTTTGTCAAATTTTTATCATTTGATGCACTTGGTGTTTCATATATATATATATCTAAATTTTGCATGTCATTTTCATTGGACTTTAATGACATTCTGTAAGATATATTTGAAGGTGATTTTAAAGAAATTTGTTTCCCACTATAATATAATATTCGTACATGTTGGTTGGAAGGTTTTCTGTATGTAGTTTTGCATGAATTATCTCAGTGTTCTATGCCACGACAGGGGCCTTTATTGCTTCTTCTTTGTTTGTCAAACTCTTATATATCCTTGTCCAGTTTTACGCACTACCAAAATCCAAATACTTGTGACTTAATCATGCTAACCAAAATGAAACAAATTTTTGCACCGAATGAAGTGAATTCACATAAACTATGCTAATTTATCTGCCTTTGGAATGACAGAATGGATAATTTGGGTGCCTGCAAGGAAAAGGGTGTCTTGAAACTGTCAGAATTTATGTCTCGTCTGGCATGGACTTTCAAAGCTTTCAATATATAGAATAGAGTATACAAAATTCAATCTAGATTGTTTATTTTCTATTATCTACACTGTAAACAAAGTCTAGATTCTCACTTATTTTTGTTTTTGACCACATAGTACCCTGTCTGGATTACACTGAGTTAGTTCTCATTACTAGTACCTTATATATCTTGACTCGTATACTCATGGTGTGGTAAATAACCCCCACCCTCTCTCTTCTGATTATTATTCACCGGTAAAATAGCATCAACATCATTTATCACTTTAATACAATGTTATGTCTACATTTCAGTTTGATCAATTCCGAATTTAGAATTTAGCTTTGTAGCTTTTGTTAGAAATAAATTTCTGTAGTTTTGTTATATCAAAGAATTTGAGTTAGAAACACTAATTAATCATTTATTAATTATGTTATTTACAAACATATTGCTTTATGATAAAAATGACTGACGCTATTTTGCCGAAATTTTTTGATTCTAATGAAATTTTTATTACTTAAATTACTGTAACAAATCTAATTATTTTTTGTGGTCGGCACTCTATTTTTGTTTTGGTTATAGAAAATTATTTTTGATAGATTTATATGTACGATATTAGCTTAGCCTTAGTGGTAAAAGTAGATATGATATTTTTTGGATATTAATTGCAATCTTAAATCATCTTAAAACTTTACAAATTAAAAAATTGAAGAACAAAAAAACTAAAAAAATATTATGTGATTTTTATTGAATGAATTTTAAATGTGATATTTTTTTTTCAATTAAATTAGCATGCACACTCTTATTTCAATTCTTTACTATATGCTTGGATTTTTAATTTTAGAAGTCTGTTGCCAAATGACTTGAAAAAAATTGTCTTGGTGTTTGGGAAAGCTTTTGTGTGTGTTTTCGATAGATGCTTATGGTATTAAGTGTGATCCATATTTAAAAATTGGCTATTTACTTATAAAAAAAATTGGCAACAGACTCACTCTCATGTTTCAGGAATTGTGCTCAATTATTCCAATTGTATTAGCAGGAATTATGCCATCTCAAAATTTATTCCTTTAAGAATTATAAAGGCCACCATAAGGTCCTTGGTTAAAAATTAAAAACTGATAAATCATTATTATGCTGTCTTTAAAGGTATACTACCTCATACGATGACCAAAAAATAGAAATTTTTAGACTTGCTTAAAATGAGTCTTTGTTCATCAATGGACAGTGGATTCAAAAGAATCAAAAGAATGATTGAATAAATCCATAAAACTAAGTTTGAGACTTGAAATTTTATGTCCATTCTAAGAGGTAGCATCCTTTTAAGTTAAAAATGACCAAAACTAATTTGAAATTTCTGATTTGGCTCATATGATTTTTGATTGAAAGATAAAGAAAGCACCATTCCTGGAACTAAAGAATGACTAGTTTTAGAATATAAATATGTGTTTTATTTGCTCCTACTCTACTCTATTAACATTTATCAGACCGGCAAATTAAGGCGTAGTGGCTCCTTCTCCAAGCTAAGAGCTTCCATTAAAAGAAGCAGTGCCAAATTGGTGCAGAAATTAAAAGGAAAGGGTCCAGTTGATGATGATTCTGGAAGGTAAGTGATCTGAAATTTAGCCTTGACCTTTATTCATATCCTCCATCTTTCTTTTTGACAACAATTTCAACCAATCAGATTTCAGCTTATTATTTAGATAAGGTTTTTTTATGTTTAGCTATTTCTACCAGTATACCATTATTTCAGCTAGATCTTTTGAATTTTGTGAAATAAACAACCACTATTTTTATGAGTTTTCTGCTGACAGATTTCAGGAATCATTACAGCAGAACTTAAGGCTGAAAAACATTCATAATGTCACATTTGATTGCAGATTGAAAAGAAACTTATAATTGTATTTAGCAGACAAACAAAGTGTATATTAATCATATTAATCACTGCAATAACATGAAAAAAAAATATTTTTATGAATAAATATTGATGTTGGTGAATGAATTTGTATATAGTTTGGGTAAAACTATAGTAAACATATATATAGTGCATGAAGCCTTTAGTGATGCACTAATAACACTATTGCAAAGAAAATAGTCACTTTCAATTATTTTTCTGTTAATAATTTGATTTTGGATATAAACATGAGCTTTGAAAGTAACATAATACAAATTACTGTACCTTTTAGATTTCTCAGATAATGCTGAAATTTAATTAGACATGAGTTTTTCTGTTAATTCATTGGTTATTATGAATATTGTGGGTGACCGCTTGAAACCTCCTATAACTATATATGACGCGAAATTACTTTTCGAGAAAAACACAAAAAACTAGATGCTTATTGTGTTAAAATCTTTTTTATTATTTTTGTTACTGCTATTTGTGGTTTTCATTCTTTGAAAATTTAAATCTCGTATAACAATTTGAGTACTCTGGCCTATTCAACCAATAACTTGTATAATAGTACAGTATATGAGGTTTTTGTTTTCATCTGCAGAAAAAGGAACATTGAACCTCGTATAATATAAGACTATTTATATACGTGTTATTTAATTGGTGGTTTTTTGGTTATTTACGATCAAGCTAAGAATAAGAGGATTTGATCACAAGATCCATGATTTTAGAACCTTACTAATGGTACCAAAAAGTCAAAATGACCAAATATGGCATTACGAAGTTTCAAGCGGTCACCCACGATATATTCACATCATCAACTGAAACATAATGATGAAGGAAATTGAACACCAATTTTTGCAATATCTATTTTGAGAGGGAATTCAGTGATAAAACTCATCTCATGCTGCAGACACAAGATAAGAAAAACAATCCTTTTAAAGACTGGCAGGTGGGGGGTGACCTTTTAATTTGGAAAATGGCTTCAATCACTGCTTATAAATATTTGTCACAAATTAAGAATTTGTTTGTGAGAGTAGTTGTAGTTTCCTCTACTTTTATTTTATTTCCTTCTTTATATTATTAGCCTTATTGATAGTTGTGAGTTTTCTTTTTTTTAGTTAGTATCTTTTCTTTCTGAGAATGTCTGAATTTCTAAAACTTCTCTCAGAGCTTTTGCTTTCAGAATTCTGATCCAAATCTTTAATATGTATTGCTATTTGAGCATACTTTCAATTATGTTTTTTTCTAAAATGTTTCCCTTAAAGCAATTCTCTTCGGAAGAATTCATGTGAACGAATGCAATGCTCTGAGAAAAATTCCAGCATTTTCTAACATCTATGGCACCTTTTATTTCTACTAGTTATTTCTCTTTTACGTAGTTTAAGTTGGTATATAAAAGGAATGACATCCCAGCATCAAAGGTTGGTCAGCAGTTATCTGCCCTTGCCATCACCACCCTGCTAATGCTGTTCAGAGCACCAAGCATTTCCACAAACAAAATTTTTTTGTACACAGTATTTTTGAATGTTATGCTTTCCATGTTTAGCATGAAATTTATATTCACCTTAGATATTAATTTATCAAATAATGTTCAAAAGATATTTTTTGAATAGGGTAAAGATAAAATAATCTAAAGAATTTTCTTAAGACAAAATATCAAAGAAATCTACCCATTCTTCCCCATTTGCTGTGCTGTTCCCATTTTACTTCAATAGTTTATACTTATGATAGATATAAACAAAATATTCAAGAAAATGAATCTAGAAACAAATGAGATTTAATGAAACATATCCGAATGATATTTTATACCATGCTTCAGTTGCTTGTTTATCCAAATAAGGAATCCAGCTTTAAATTTTCAGCTTGCAACCAATACCCTATATATATGTATATTACATAATGTGGAAATTTATGCCCTCTTCTAGTTATATCTTCAATTATTGAAACTCCTTGACACAGAGATGTAGAATTATCATAGGCAGAACAACAAATTTTAATAACATTCTTGTAAACATTAAGATTTTTCCTAGCTGATATTATTTAATAGCAACTTTCGGTAACATTTTCAGAATTAAGATCTTTGTTCAGATCGATATTAATATTTACAAGGGCAGTAATATTACTATGTTTGAGAAATAAGACCATGAAAGTCACATCAGTCTGTAAACTTCCATTGTATCATAAGAATCTAGATGTCCGATTTTGATTCATAATTTTTTCTGAAGACAGCCACATCCTTACATGAATTATCAGGAAAGGTTAAATATATATATATAGAAATATTTTGTGGGTGTTATGTGATTTTGTAGAATTATTCAAATAAATTGTTGTTTTAATGTGTTGTATTATTGTATTGTCACAAAGTTAGTGATATTAGTGGTATCCATTGCTTTGTATTTATGTTAATATTAGTTCTTGGTGTTATTTCAGTATGAAAAGAGCAAGTTCCATGTCAGTTCTCAATATAATTAGTAATAAAGAAGATAAATTACATGTAAGTAAATTAAGTTTATAATGCACAGTTTTTACTCTTAAAAGGGCTCCATACAGAAGGGTTGGTTACTATACATATATTTTTGTGTATTTTTATCCCCGAAATTTGGTACATTGGTAATTGGGATCCACCATTTTGTCTTCCTTCATCGACTTTAGGGGTAATATTGTTTTATGTCAAGGTCTTGATTGAGTATTTAGTCCAATCTCTTGGTTGAAATCATGGTCAAGCTATGGTCGAGTTCTTGTTTCAAGATTGTTCAAAGCATTAGTTTGTCAAACTGCTTCTTAGTCTTACTCCTGGTAGTGTTCGTGGCCAGTTGCACTCTAGGTTCAACTCCAAGCTCTTTAAGACTTTCTGATCATGATACATGGTAATTTCCTTTGCTCATTGATTCACTTGATAATAACCGTTCCTATCTTTATTACAGGAGAGTCGTCGATCTGTTGGTGATTTAAGTATTCATGGTAGAACAGCTAGTTCAGATCAGTTGAATGATCGACCCTTTTGACCTGGACAAATAACTCTTTTTTGTTAGAATGTATATGTGTTAAGTGTACAGTACTCATTTGGATGATTTGCTGTTGACAATGTTACCTCGCTTTGCTTTGCTTTGTTTACATTGTTGGTCAGCATTTATACTTCATGGTAACCAAATAACCATCCATGGTAACCAAGTAACCATCCATGGTAACCAAGTGACCATCTATGGTAACCTGTGGAGAATAAAATTTCAGCTTTTTGCAATGAAATTATTGACATATTATAATTGTATGGTAACCTTTGTACAGTTTCAAATTCAAATTGAAAATTTTCTGATCAATGGTGGAAATATCTTGGAAAAAATCGAAAAATTCAGGGTTACCTTGAATTAATGTCATTGGTAACCATTATAGATTGACACTAATGGTTATCTTTCCATGCTTTTGGAAATTGATGGTAACATTCAACAAATTTATGGTTACTGAAGAAGTGATAGAAAGACAATAGATTAGTTATGGGGTAAAGGGAACATTATTTATTTAACAGCTTTTAGTCCAGTGGCATTTGAAGCTTTCTTCAATTCATAGAGAGCATAATATGTAGAAGATATATCACACATATTTGCATATTCTTAGCTACATGTAGGATGCCTTTTGTGAAGAACAAAAAAAAAATGTATTAAAGGAATCTGTTAATTAGTCACATGGGCTGTTGTTTTCTATTTTTGAACAGCATATATGTACATTTTAAAGGTGTGCCATTTGGGGGCATTGATTTGAGTCTTGAAAATATGTACATAGTCTTCAGAAGTACTAGAAATGTACGGAAATTGTATAATTCCTTTAAAAATATCTCAAACTAGGAATTTTACTCACATTTTAGAGTGTCTTCAGAGTATCTTAAATTGACCAGTCATCATTTCAACATTTAAACGCAGATAATTCTGGACACACATGATTTTGAAGTATCAAATTTCGGCAGTGAACTTTGAACACTAATACTGATTGACTATTTCTGAGACTAAGGTATGATTGGTAAAAAATAATGGCGCATCTGTCCCTTTATGGTAAAAATGTTGCATTATTTGGTGACAATTATTGTGAAAAGTCATGACAAGATGGTCCAAAATGGCTGAATCAACAGCCCAGTTGGCATCCATATATTACTATTCTCTTATCAGCTTATGTGATGCATATATTCACAGCTTTGTTGCCAAAGTTTTGTGAATTAATTGCCATAAACTCGCATAAGAATGATCATCATGTATAAAATAGTTTTATCATATCATAACATGTATTACGCTAACTACCCTCTTCATGATTTTCAACCATTTCTGCCTAAATGTCATGTTTTCTTTGATTTCAATTCATGACATAGGAGAGATTTTGGTGGGAAAGGCTCTGTGAGATGTACTATTATTTATTATAAACTGTATTAATTGTGATACTGTTAGATTGTCTAATTGTAAACTATTTTCCTTGTAAGCCATCAATCAAACCAGATGTCAACTGTATTCTCTTTATTTGCCCGTGACCTTCTTTTGGTCATCTCTTATTTACCTGCTGATTTCAGATGTAAATCTGAACAGTTTTGCAACTTCGTGTTTGGTTTTACAAAAAAGTTTTTGCTACAAATTGAGGTCTACGGCCTTTTTGCATCAACATTGTACATTGAAAGTTTTCAAATGACCAAAAGTAGGTTTGGAAATAAGAGTACAGTAGAGTTATCTCCCATTGAAAACTCCTAGGTTAAGGTGTATTTTTTTCAGGTGAAGGTTGTTTGTTCTATTATTAGAATAATAAATCTTTTGTTGATCTCTTCTATATTTTATTTGATGCATTATTGTAAATAGCTTAATCTATTTAGAAATGAACTGTAGAAGGACTACTGGGCCTTTTTTGGGGTTGCTTCTTTAGAAATGTATGAATTCACAGATTGATGTTTAAAACTGATTTGATGTCTGTTTTAGGGCATCTGGTGTTTTGTAGATCATCATTTGTTTTGAAATATTTGTCAGCCGATCAGTGCTTCATTCCTTGGAAACTTGATAAAAATATTTAAGATTTTGATGAGATTTTCTGACTGCATGCTGAAGTTTTATTTGAATGAATTTGTCACTTGCCCATTATATATCACGCAAATTTTTAATTTTGTAATTAGTTTTAATGACGATAAGTCTTTTCTTCACAATGGGAGATATCTTTAAATGAGCACAAATCTGTCTCACCTGTAATGATTCTCAAATTATTTTGAGATGAATTTTTCGAATTGAAATTCTCTTGTTAATTTTCGATAAAAGAGAAATTCTTAATAAAAGCGAATTATTTGTATGAAGCAAATTTTTTCCATGATTGAAAAATTGTGGCAAGTTTCAATTGCATGGGTTGTGACAATGTAAATGCTAATTTACTAGCATTAAATACAATAGAAGCTTCTATGTATGATGTGTTAGGAAGATACATCAGTTTGTTTATGGGTGATAACAATTGTATTTTGGATGAAACATAAATACTTTAGTGCACAATGGTTTGATTGATGGCAAAACCAAAACATTAACATGTACCTCGGGCTTAAAATGTAACCCATGTTTAACACAAACTTTCAAAATCTAAGCACAGTTTCAAAGGGATTTTCTACTTGTGAAACATGGCCTGTTTATAGCAGCAGCTCTCTGAACATTATCAAATTAAAAGACCAGTACACAACCAGAAATCTTTGGGCTAAGAAATATGGACTGTATCCCCAAGAATCTTGTTATCCAATGAGTTACTGATGTTTAATTATGTACGACCTATTTATTAATTATTATTATTATTAAATGCTGTATATATATCGGCTGTAAATGGTTTATTAGAGCACTCATTGTATATATCTTCATCGTTATAATTGTTATATCATTTATATGGCTCTTTCATTAATGAAGATCGTTCTTCTCTCTCCTCTATGGTCATTTGTACATGTTATTATAATGTATGTATATGGTGAACATTCAAGCTTAATATTACCATCTTATTCACTTTGGCTTTCAATATCTTGTATGTTATAACTGTTCTCAAACCCTGATTTACATACACAAGTATTTGGTTATTTGATGATGTGGAAAATATCCCATGCCACAACTTAGCATGTGATGTGTTACTGCTGTGTCTTTTCTCAACAAAAACTTGCAGAGAGTTGCGTTGCTTTGGAATAGGGCTTTTCCAAACTATTTATATAGAAACAATGGAATCCAGTCAAATTTAATTTAATAAGATGCCGTAATGAAAAAAATGTATGATCATACTGGAATGCCCTAATAGAAGTGTATCATCGAAAATTATTGAATCTTTGAATCAGTATATATGAAATATGTGGGTTTGAGAATAGTCCAAGCTGTATTCAGTATCTCTTTCCTTTTCATAAAAGTCTTAGTATACGTAAAACTCTAAGTATAAGAAAGAATTTTGATCTAAAATCTTTACCAATTGTCAAGTTTGCATAATTTATTCAAAAAGAGACATAAGATTTTCTTGTCAATTAAAATGGAATGCTTTTTCTTTTGAAATCTTGAAATTTTGATAACAGTACTTTATTTCTTTAGAATAAAATGTAAGCTGGCCTTATTGGTTTTATAAAGAGTTGTAGTGAAACCTGAAATAAATTTCTTCAAGCTTATTTATCAGTTCTGTTTTATTATTCATTCAATAGATAGATAAGGGATTTGAAGCAAGTTCCACTCCCAAACTATTTGCCCACAATGCTGACCTTAGAATAGCTGTTAAAGGAATACTACCTCTTAGAATGGACCTAAAAATTTAAGTCTCAAAATTGGTCAACAAGTATATATATTCATCAGTTGGACTTACCAGGTACCATGACTAAAGAATAGAAACTCTATATAAGACGATATATCTATTAAACTAAATAATTATTGAAACACTCTTCAAAGCACGTTTTAAAATTACTTTGTTTAATGAATTATTACTTAGTTTTATGGATTTATAGAGAGATTCTGTTGTTCAGTTATGACACCAGGTTAGTCTACTGATGAACAAAGACTCTAAGGACGGGGATGGTGACAATGTTGGCATAGATTGAGATCTACTGTTTCCCCCTTTATCTATGATGAAAGGCTAAGAGACTGAGCACAAAACATCAACTACTCTTTGGTTGAAATCACTAATAGTTCTCCCACAGTTGAAAGGTTTTCATTGCAAAGTGCAAAGCATACCGACCCGGTCTTCTTTTGCTAAATCAGTAGCAGAAGAAGTGATACAAAGTACTAAATAAAATATTATTAAACTTAGTTTTGACAATTTTTTCTCCAATTAAAATAAAAAACAAAACAGATTTTATGAAACTACATTTATTTTGAGAACCTGAGATATGAACGTGTATAGATCAGAAATAAAATAATACAAATTATACTCAATTTCCTCACAGAAATACAGGGTAATTGATGAAAATTGACAGGCAATTGTGCCAAAATACAAGAAGCCTGGCAGGCTATCAATAACATTTTTGCATATTTTTGCATGATTGGTTGTAATCTTGAATATTGAACTGTCACAGTGATATGATGTGCATATTTTAACAAGTAGTTTCAAATATTCCACTTAAGTATTTAAAACAGAACTAGGGTTAAGACCATACAGTGTTGAAGTCATTTATGTGCAATTGGGTCTTTTATGCAGATACATATGCATCCATATTTAGCGAAGAATCTTCAAATCCGATGAGTGTATGATTTCAAAGTTCCCAAAAGATAGTGACAATTTTGAATTGCCATTTGAAGTAGTTAAGTACTAATTAACAAAACAATTACTAAATAGAACAAACCTACTATATATGTATATATTTTTTATTTAGAAACTTGACTAGTATTCACCTAAATTGGTCACTAAAGTTTCTAAATGTACAAAAACGAAGGATAAAAAACAAAGAAATGAACACGAAACTATAATGATGATGATTAATGAAAATGATTAAAATGGGAATAAATGATTATAATTAATTAGAATCTTAGCTGCCTATAGACCATGGTTATAACAGCACTTAACTTAATATACAAACACATCTTAATTCATTAGTTAATAACAGCTTGTCTGCACTGATAACTTGGAATTAAAATACCTTTGGTAAAACCAGTATTTAAGCAAATTAAAAAAGAAATTAATAGAATACAAGAAAGTATTTTTCTTTTGTTTTATATACGAGCAATTATAATAACTTGGGTTAAAACTCGTTAGCTTTAAAATATTTGTACTTAGACAATATGAAGTTATCAGAATTGAGTAGATCTCCTGATAAACTGAAAATATTTCCCTCATTGCACACTGTCTGACAGCTGACATTATAAGCCCAAAGAAGATTTAATTTCTTTTACTCTTTTACATTTATTGGTAGTCTAACTATACATATTGGATGCAAACAGGGAAATCCTTTCAATTCGTAATTTGATTCAAAATTTTGATTAGAAAATTCAATTCATTAAGTACATTTTGATAAAAGTTGCAACTAAAAATGGATATTGTATTTGCAATTTCACGTGCAAATAAAAAAATGAAACTTTTAAAAGTCGTAATCTCTAACATAATTTGAGATTTAGTCCTCATTGAACACAAAAACACTAACAAAAACAACATGGCATCTTTTTGATGAACCAAAGTCCATCTACTAGATGAATCTACTATCTATATACAATAAATATAATGTAACCATGGCCTAATTGCTGCAATATGAAGATTTTTTTTTCGATGAGAAGCAAGGAAGCCATTGGTAGTGGTTTTTGGATCCATGTCAATCTCCTTCAGGA
Organism: Lottia gigantea; assembly: GCF_000327385.1. Taxonomy (NCBI): domain Eukaryota; kingdom Metazoa; phylum Mollusca; class Gastropoda; family Lottiidae; genus Lottia; species Lottia gigantea. The sequence continues at coordinate 746,048 of NW_008710601.1, forward strand.
TGCGAATTCCTAGATTATCAAATGCAATGCTACATGGTGCCTTTTCAGATTCAGTTTTAGATTTTGACATGGACTGAGTTCAATGGATTCCTTGCTTTATGAAGATGATTGTTTAGCTTAAACACCCTCATCTCCTTCACTGTCTTCGCCATCATCATCATCTTCATCAACTACTTCATCATCGTCATCATCATCATCTAAATCTCCATTATCTCCTGTAGCTAATCTTTTTAAATCTTCCTCATCATCTTCATCACCAAATAACTCGCTAAAATTTTCTATACAGGAGAATTTTTGTAAATGTTTCTCATCGAGATCTTTGTTACCTGGTCGAATAACTAATGTACTTCTTAATCCTGCTGCCACAGCTGCTGTCGCTTCTATAAATAGAAAGTAAAAACCATTTAACAAAAAATTTTCAGTTAATGAGGAGTTTAATCCAAGGGCAACAACTCTTGCAAAGGGAGCCAAAGTTTTGGTCTTACTTAAAAAAAATATCTTATATTCCATTTTTTACTCTATTTTTGTGGAGGAACACAAAATTCAATTCCATGTATTCCAACACTGGGGTAGCCCTCGATTGGCAGGTTTGGAACAGGTTCTGTCTGTTACATTTCTGGCATCAATAGAACAGTACGGAACCAGATTATGTCACATTCAAAATTTCTTTTCTCTGCCATTTTGAATTCTGTCTGCACCTACGGTTTTATTCCAGAAATCCTAAACGAGCAGTGAACTTGCCAATCGAGCAGCCCCTATGGAGTTTAAGTAAAGGGAAACAACTCTTAATAGTATTACAAAAACATAGTTCTTACCCTCTGTACAGTCAGTAAGGAAAAGAATGTCATCACCAGAAACACCAATTTCTGAGGCTATTTTTTTATAACTGGCACTATCTTTTTTATCCCCAGTTGTAGTGTCAAAATAACCATTAAATACCTACAAATTGAACATAACAAAATAACAAATGCTTTCCCGTTTAAAAAAATATTCAAAATGTAAATGCAAAATACCATTACAATTACCATTATCATGGACAATTTGTTTCATTTCTTTCCTGTGGACAATTTCACTCATTCTGTCAATAAATAGCAAATCAGCTATACTTACATCGGACATATCTCCTTCATTGGTATTAGCAAAAAATAATTTCTGACTTTCAACACTTCCTGATGAATACACATAGATGTTGATTTCTTCTTCTTGAAGTTGTCTTAATACATCACATACATCTTCAAACAATCTAAATATACATACATAATAGGCATGTCAAAATATTTCTATAATTTTGAAAAAGAAAACATATATGGGTACCAAACAGTTAAAAAAAAAGTAAATAGTTCTGTGAACACTTGAGAATGTGTTGAATTACCAAATCAGTCAAAGTGATATCATGTGCTCTTAAAGGGTGAGATTGTCCAGCCTGGCAGTTAAATATTTTTAAAATCTTTTAATCTTTTCTTCCATTCATTGCCCTTGGTAAACTAATATTCATATTCCACCTCATGAATATTTATTTATTGACTCATCAAACTTTCCCAAGGGGAAGCAATCAGGATGATGTAATGTTACTCTACTGGGTAGCTCAGGATATATTTAAGACAACAGTAAATTATTGATTGTCAGTGTTCATAAGATACATTTTGATATATTAAAAAAATAAAACAAAAGTAGAATTTCAAATAGATTTAGCCCTTTATTTAGACTAATAATACCTCTCATTGATATAAAATTTACTTACTCTCCTTTGATGACACCAGTTGTGTAACCTTCTCTCCAAATATGTCCCTGAATCTGTTTGAGTTCTGTAGATTTTCTATCAGAACTCATCTGCCATTTAATATTATCTATGACTGCTTTAATAACATCATCTTTATTGGAATCTGTGGCATCTGGTATTTCTACTACACCTTCTTTACCTTCTTCCTTATCTTTCTTGGCCTAAAATATTTGAATATATTTATATAAAATGAGGAGATATAGTTTTCATGGAGGGGTTAGCAGACATTGGAAGGGCATGCCTGCTGCCTTGTACCATGGATACAGTGAAATAAGCAAATGACAAAGAAATTAATCCAACTTTCATCAGAATTTGGTTTTTCTTGGACAATATCCAAATGCTAACAATTATTGTATTATTTGGTTATCTTAAAATGTTTTCAAGCCTCTTTATGCTTATCAAGATAAATGTCGCCTCTGATTGCACAGTTCTGATTTCCTGTCAGATGTCTGTGGTCCTGCAAGAGCTCTATTATATTATGCCATTTCTGAATGGTTTTAAAACGGTAAGCATTCTCTGCTTAACTCTGGTAAAAAAGGTAACAGTGACCGTGCTCATAAAAGCTTAAAGATGGCTTCCCTTAATTTCATTTATGAAAATGAATATGCTAATACTTATATGAATAGAAAGTAGAGGTGTTCTAATGAATTGGAAAAAAACCAGTTTGTCTCACATGTCCATAATCAATTCATAATTAGCTAAATAAGAAGAGAATTACCAGCAGAATTTCAATGAATGGCCGATCAAGAGGTCAATACGCCTTTTTTTTGTTTATCCAGATTGTACATACATGTACATTTATTATTGGTTAAAACACTTAATTATATGCAATAAGAACATAATGATATGATAAAGAATACATGATAATCATTAGAAACACCAATCAATCATATTGTTAGCTTAATTTGACACTAAAAAATAAGGAAACCCATCTTTAAATGAACAGTCCACTTACCAATTCTCTTAAAGCTGTGATATCTTTTTGTGTTTCTGCATCATCAAAATGTGCAGTAATGTACTTTTCACAATTATCTTTTACATATGGAAATAATTTGTCCTGAAAAATATTAATTGTCAAAATTTTATTACACTGCATGTAAATTTACAATAACAAAATAGTGCATTATGTATATATTGCATACTTTATATATTTATTTTTATGAATCATGTAGAGCAAATAAAACCCGACTCCTTACATCACTCATGACACATCTTGTTATTCAATGTTAAAAATTTCTCAAATGATTTCATTTTGCTAATTGTCAAGTACTAGGGGACAGGTAATTTTGAAATTGTAAATATAAATTGTCATATAATTACTTTGTTTTATGGATGTATCATATTATCCTTATAGAGGGATTTAAAAAAAAAATGGCACCTGGTAAGTCCACTGATGAATATAATATACTCTTATTGGCCAAATTTAAATTTTATATTAATTTTTAGAAGTAGTATACCTTTAAAAGACAAAGAATAGTGAATGGTGTAAACAATGAGATAATTCATTGATATACCTCATGGTATATAAGATAATTCCCATGGTATATTAGCCATAATGACTAGTGTGTGGGAGTATATATCAAGACAATGTTATATACTGGTAAGTGGTAGTATTTCAATGGTTAATGTGTAAATGGTTATAAAGCAACAATGTTTTTAGAAGTATCTTTTTGGTCACGTGACTTCAAATATTTCCCGCTGCCGTTCAAACCCTTTGACCCCTTCACAGCCGGGCTTTGTTTACATTATCCCCCATTTTTCATTTGGCGTGAAATTCCTTTCATAGGAACAATGAAACATTTTCACAACTGGGCCAAATCTCGATGTAATAAAATACTTGAAATCCAAGCTTACGCAATCGAATAGGTGTAATCAATCAAATAGATATTGATTGAAAGCAACAAGGAAGAAAACGACCTTGACCCCACTGAACTGCACAACGATAGTAGGCCGGTTTTTGTTCACCACGAGTAGTATTAATCACTCTCTGTACAGTATACAGAATTTATAATAATGGCGTCAAAGATAGCTAACAGTTATATATAAGAGAAATAAAACCAATATTAATGAAGTGATTGTCACAATATTAACGATCGAAGAAGTGGATCAATAGTGTTCCTTCGTCAATGATGCCATTATTGATATTTGCCGGCACCATTTCTGCAGTGAAGTATTTAATGTAATGCTTCTTCACAGAGAATCGCAAGGAATATTACAAACTATTCCGTGTCGTACGTTACCATCAAGCAATTTCCCAATCAAGGATCAACTCACTGAACCGTGGAAAATCAAAAGTTTTCGGAAGCAGGCGTGAAAATCCAGTGGCACTTGATTGCATTTTACCCCCAACGAAGCTACTGATTGTATACACACGCACAATACTTTTATAATACACGGTGCAGGAAAAATTGATGCAGTTCAAATTTTTAAAGCAAGCAATAACTAAAAATTCACCAAAGCAAATATAAGCAACGACCTTGTAGTTTTTTTTGCGGGGCCGAAAAAAAATTAGCGGGGATTTCAAACAAGGAAGGGGAAATCGCACAATGTTCCTGTTCTAAATATCCGCGTTCACTAAGGCTATTTGAAGTTGAAAAAGGAAATAAAAACTTACCTTTACAAACGATATTGAAGTCGTGGTTCCCTCAATATCCACCAGTAATGCTTTTACTCCAGTGATCAAAGAGTCTGCTTCTTCTGCGCTTCTCTTTTGTGGTGCCATTTCGAAGATATGCTGTTTTAAAAATTTGAAGCGAGTGAGCGACAAGAACGTTGGTATTGAACAAAGAAGCCGGGTAGTAATGGTTGTATTCACTCCAGTCAGGTGCGCGCTAATGCTGTACGCTGTTTAAAATGGCTGTACATTTTCGCCCAAAGAACCTATTCCTTTCTCCATTGTTTACCATTATCGCCCAAAATTTAGGTTTCTGGGTGGAGCTTTATTCTTTCCAATGTTTTCATTGGTTCGAAGGTTCATGACGTCATATATTTGACCTTTGTTGGCAGGTCATAAATATGTCGACCAATCATTGAAGATTATTTTCACGAGATGTCAAGTGGGGACGAATGAGTTGTTCTTTCTTTATTTACCGCTAGATGGCGTCTCTTGTCCTCGATTTCAATCTCAATCTGCATCCGACAGCTCGAACGTCTCCATTTCCCTGTTGACAAATGCTTTTAAAACCCCTTAATTTAGCCCAATTATAAACATGTAGGTCGAATTTCTCCTATGAATATGCATATTTTCGTGATATGTTGTTCATTTTAGTCTAAATTGTCAAAACTTCTCTAATTAAGCTGTAAAAGTAGATAAATTATATTTGACGTGGCAGGGAGTGAGTCCGCAAGATCTACTCACCGTCTTGAATATCTACCAATGAAAACGTGACTTCCACGCGAGTTCGGGTGGTTCAGGCTGTCGTATTGTTCATGGTGTTTGCAAAGTAAGTAAGGTCAGAAAGAAAACAAACCAGTTATTTTGGTCTTTTCATTGACACCCACCCATTGAGCTGAAATATTACCGGGCCTGTAATCTATAGATATGTTTTATCGTCTGGTGAAATTTTGTCAGTTTCTTCCTTGATTCTGATCTAACTATCGACACTGTTTGCTGTCGTATTTTGGACTTGACACCGGTAGATTCAATCATTTTTAACAAGTGCCTACGTGGACTATTTTAACTTTTCGCCGAATCCTTTTACGTAAGTTCAGAATCTAAACTTTAGTGTTTGCCATATGGTTGCAATTATTAGATCTTGTGTGTTTGTTTGGATCAGGATAACAGGATTTGTAGTTGAATAATAATCGTACAAAAAAGCTAAAGTAATATTAGGAATTAGGGTGATTTCAATCTTGCAAGGGAATTCCTCCATGCCTTGCTATAAGAAAAGGGGAGTGGCTGGAATTTTTGACCGTTTCCTTGATGCCAAGGTTTGTATTTACGTAATGATTTACTCATCTGTTTTTTTCAGGAATTAAAACACTATAAAAAAAGATTAAGTTAGCAAGAAAATCACCATGGATCCTCAATCTATATTAATTGGTTTAGTGGTGTGTGTTTTGTCTGCTATCATAATTTATTTAATAACTGCTTTCACAATGAAAGAAAAAACATTTGATGAAGTTTTGGAGGAACAGAGAAGAAGACAAGAGGAAGAAAAGCCTAAATCGAAGAAAAAAATCGTAGATGTGGCAAAAAAGAAAGTGAAAAAGGAGCCAGTGGCTAAAGAAAAAGTGAAACCGAAAGTAGAAACCAAAAAGGATAAAGAAAAGGACCATCATAAGGATAAAGAAAATAAAATGGTCAATTTAGAGATAGAACCAGAGGTCATTGAAGCACAGGAAAGTGTCACTGTTCAGTCTATGAAAAAGAGTAAGAAGGTTAAAGCACAGAAACCAATTCTAGCTAATAAAGATGAACAACCACTTGTTTCCGAAACAACTACCACCAAGGTATTATTTCATAAAGAAGTGGCACCTAAAGATGAAATTGCTTTGAAACATGTGAAACATGATGATGAAAAGGCACCAAAGAATGATGATTCCAATAAATCCAAGAAGAAATCTGATAAGAAGAAAGAACAAAGTTCCAAAGTTGACACCATCACTGAAGTGGTTCAAATAGAAGTTGAGAAAACCATCAAGAGTGAAAAGAGAACTGATTTGAAGTCTAGGAAAACTGACAAGAATAAGAATAACCAAGGTAAACAATTTTTCTATTCTTACAATATTTAAACAATATTATGTGTTAATGTTTATTGCATATATGTATTATATTATTAGCTGTAAACATATACACATGATTTTATGTTGGCTTAATAGTGCTTTTGATATAAAACATCTTTTGGAGTGAGTGGCTTTTCAGATTAGGGACAGTCCGTATGAAAAAAAATGAAGAATCCAGATTAGGTACTGATAAGTTGACTAGATAATATCAAATATTATTTGTGATACAGGAGATAGAAAAAATGTAGGAGTTAGAACATGCAAGGTTTCATAAAATGTTGCATGAATTTCATCATTCTTTTGTTTTAAAGGGTCACATTGACCTCAGTTTAAATTTTAGAAGAAATTGATGTTATTAAGCTTATGAGAATACCCTACAGTATATTATTACTGTTAATTACTGATGTGTGTGTGGATTAATATGTGTACATAATTAGCACACTGTTAATTAGATATCATAGGTCACACTTATTACTCTCATGTTATTAATTTAATTTGTGACATGATACTAGTTAGTTACCTATAAATGCAATGATAACCTGCAATTAATGCAGCCATTCCTAACTCCAAGATTATTATCAGTTGATATATGATCCATGAAAGTCAATATTTTAAATATTGGCTCAATCCTTCATGGGGAAAATTAGAAAAAATATACAGGTTGTCCATAGTTAGTAATCAATTAAATCAAATCTTAAATGTAAATGACTTGAATTGAATAGTCTTTTTGATATGAGCAAGCTAAATTTAAATAGCATGTTAAATGTAAATGTACTTTAATTAACATTCTTTTAGTTATTTGCCATGTACAGTGTTTAATTTACAAAGCTAAGATAGAAGACGCAAGGCTAATTTTGCCGTCTTGACAAATTTCTATCATTTCATCCCAGACGGCATTATAGCCTTAAATAAGAACTGGTACTGGTACACAAAATTTTGTTTTATGTCATTGTCATTTGCTAAACAAATTGTAAGCTTACACAGACGTAAACTGTCTAGATGTTAAACATCCTGTTGAGTAGTAGACTTCTTTCTGACCTGGTATCTGTTTTAACAGTGTGACTCTCTTTATCATGAAGTTTGGTATTCTCATTAACATACCACCTGTTTCTCTACAGCAACAAGACATAACCATAAAAATTTACAACTAGTACTGGGAACTTCAGTTGATAATGATGAATTTGAATGACAGATGCTATGAATTATCTTGTTTTTCTTTGATTGTAATTGCGTTAAAAAAGATTTAAATTAGATAGATGTGTTTTCAATATTGATTTATTGACAAAGATAACTAAAGACTTAAGTAAATAAAAAAATCACCATGTCTTATGTATGTTAACTTTGAAATCTGCTGTTTTACACACATAATGTGTTAACCTAGTAGCTGTAAGTGAAGTTCTGAAAGTGTCACTTCCATCAAGGGCATACTCTCCATTTCCAAAACCCTTGATGTTACTCTGCAACTGTGTTTGTCAACTCAGCATAGCTAAGCTAATATATGTTTGATTTAACAAAATGGATTATTAACCCTTCAGCTAGAATTAATTTTAAAGTGCAAATTCAGTTGTGTTTAGGTTTTATTCTTTCTGAGTAGAATAGCAATTTCATATTTTCAAAAAGTATTCAGGATTGTATGATTTGTATATTTCAGAATCTACCAGTAGCAACAGTATGCCATTGATTAATTCTATTAAAAATGCTTCGTTAAATGATGCTGATATTCAAAGTTTAATAGAAGTTTTATTAGACAAACAGAGTGGAACCATTGATATTACTTCTGATTGGAATAAGGTATGCTTTTCATTTGTCTGTATAGATGTTTATCTACATATCTATAAATATTTAACAACCCAAGAATCAGTTAGATTCAGTGTAGAATCACCAAAAAAAGAAATATGAATAGTTATGATGAAGCTATACAACACCAATACAGTAATTATTTATAAAGAATATATAGCTATAAAATAATAGCATGTCTTAAGTAGCAATAAGCTAATATTTATCAAATAAATTTCTTTTAACAGTCATAAACTGATAGAATTTGACATTTATTTTTACATGTTTTGTTATTACAGAAGAGTCAAAAAGGACAGAAAGGAGATGGTTTAGCACTTCTCAAACAACAAGTAGAAGAAAAAGAAAGAGCTCTTCAACAAGGTAATTTTAAGATTGAAATTGCAACATGATTTGAACAGATTGGCATAAATTGTGACATCTTGTCCAAGTTTAGTGAACATGATTTATAAAGCAACATACAAATATTTGAGTTAAGCCACTAATATTTGGGTGTTTGATGAGGACACTAATCACAAAATATGGATTATCGTGCAAACCCGTTTGCAATTAGTGTCCCCAATACACATAAAAAATGTTTAAAATTCTTTTCACAATAGCCTTAAGTCCTGTTTACTATTTCAGAACAACAAATTGCTATGGCTTCTAATTCTAAAGCTAAAGAGATCAAACAAGAATTAAATACTGAGAAAGTCCGACATGCTGCTATGGAGAAAGCTTTTAAAGAGAAACTTGAATCACAGAGCAATGAGATGAATGCTCTACAAGTTCGTATTCAACACGCTCATGATCAACATGTAGCTGAAACCAACAATCTACAAGCTAGATTACGACAATTTGAACAAAGCAATGATCGAAATCTTCTACAAGCACTACAGAAAGTAAGTATGGAGATCTATCTTCAAGAACTATAGATTTATAAAGTACTAGATTTTAAATCCTATTCCTATTCTATAATTAACAAAACATATCTTAAAGGGACAGAGTGCGCCATTGTTTTTGGACCAATCATACTTTAGTCTCAGAAACAGGATTTTTTTGCTTAGCCAATCAGTAATAGTGTACAAACTATCTCTCTTCTATAATTCATTTGCTTTTCAATCAGTTTTATTGTATTTTCTTATCTTTATTTTTTTAGGAAAATAAAATCTTACAAGATACTTTAAGAGAAAATCTGTCAAAGCCTAAGTAAGTGATCAAAATATTTTATCCTGCCTGTCCACACCATCTTTAATGTTAATTCTTCAATTTATTTTGTTCACGATTCTAACATAGTTTGAAAGTTACAAAACGCTTATGGCACTGTCATGGAAACTGTTTTCCCCTATTGTACACTGCCCATGGTGCTTTCTACAGTTTTAATTTCTCAATTTGTTTCATTCTTAGGACTGACTCTGTCTCTCAAGCTGAACTGAATAATATGAGACAAAAAGTTTCTATTATGGAAAAAGAACTAGGTAGTAATGCTGTCAAATTAAACGCTAGTGAAAATAGCCGTAAACTGTTAGAAAATAAAGTACAGAAATATGAAGAACAGATTAGACAATTTGATTCAGGAAATGTAAGTGAATATTTTTTCTAATATAAATATATATATAAAAACTCCTGATCATAAGGAATAAACTTGACATAACAACTTCCCGACAATTGATCATTTCTCCAATTCTTGTCCATCCAATGCTAAATAGTAGGACGTAAAACTCCATTGATTCCATTTCATTTCCTGTCCATCCAATAGAGTTTAACTGCTTCAAAGAAAAACAATATGTCCTCAGTTATAATCATAATGTAACAGGGGTTTAAAGAATTAAATGATAACTCAATTCTGAAAACTAAGATACCACTTTTATAATTATTGGAAAATAGCCTCCATTTTGAAAAAATGGTTGCCAGGAAACTGCTTAGAATCAACTCAGATTTCTTTTTCTATGTTCATTAAGCATGGTAACTCATTCCAATCCTAAAATAATCTATGCATATTATTTTTTTACAACTAAATTGCTATCAGTTCTTTTGATGTGATATTCTTTTCAAATGAGGAACTTCACTTTATATTTTTAGAAGGATACAGAAAATGTTTTGACCAAGAAATTGGAAGAAGTCAACAAAGAATTGCGACGAGCTGATACTAAAAATAGCACATTGAATAACGATTTCAAAAAAGCTACAGCCGATTTACAGAGAGCTAATGGTGCCCTGAAAGCAGCTGAATCAGAATGCTATTCCCTGAAAAAGCAATTGCAGGAATTAAATCAACACTTGTCATCACCAGATGTCACTAAAGAACTTGAAAATAAACTACAGGTATGATTTGTGTTTACTTTATTTTTATTTTTTTCTTATGATTTTATTGAGACAAATCACAAATATCCTCTCCAATATATGTTTAGATCTTATCCAATATATTTTCTGTTGTTTCCAAAAATATGTTCAGATCTTCTCCAAATTATGTTCAGATCTCCTCCAATGTTCAGATCTTCTTCAAATATGTTCAGAGGCCATAACTTCTCCAAAATATGGCAGAATTTCAACATAATTTAAGGTTAAACATGAATATTTATGCTGATGTGGCACATTGGTCTTTGAGAAAAAAAATTGTATTGAAAATTAATTATACTAACTCTGCATAGATACATTTGCTGTAGATGTTATAAGTGGTCCTATTGCCTACAGCACAATTTACAAAAAAACTAAAGCTAAACCATTGAGACAGAATTCAAACAAAATTGAATACTTTTGGGTTTAAAACCATTGCCACAGTACTGTCCATAAAGGATATCGAACAAATTTGTCAACTGGTTGAAAGAGAATATTTGTGATTTTGGTATTTCTGTGTTTTTTAGTTTTTAGGTTGAGGATCTCTATATATATAGATGTTTGTGCCACTTTTACACTTTATCTTTTATAAATTTATCAAATCTGTCCAATTTTATATGTAATTTTATCATCAAATTATTAGAAAATATTACCCAAGATTTCAATTAGATTAAATCTTATTTGATTTGTAACAAATATCATGATTTTCTGTTCTAAGAGATTATAATTCATGGATTTTTATAGGAATTTATTTGGACGAAAAGATATCCTTAAAAGCACTGGTCACATTTTACCCCATGTTAACCCTATGAATTCTCACCTAAACACTAGTTGTGAAAATTTAAAAATATCCAACATTAATTCGTACTTTGGTTAATTCTAATTTAGCAAGCTACTAGAAAGTCAAGTGAATTGGAAGGAAATGTTAAAAATCTGGAAAAACAATTAAATGATTCTAACCGTTCATATTCTGAATTACAGAAAGAAATTGAGGTAGATTTTCACTTTTCATTTTATTTTTATTATTTTTTTTTCTTAAAATGTTGTGTCTGTATCACCCTTGAGTTACTGTCTTTTGTGCTTCCACCATCTCCCTTTTTCTCCTTCCTGCAATTACACAACAGCTTAGGCTATACCAAAATAATATTCTGTTCGTTGGGATTTCTTGAAAAAAGGGGCACAAGCGGGGGGTATTTTATGGGTAAGCTTCCGACAAACAGAAAATTATTCTGGTATTGCAATATTTTTATACATTTTTTAATTTGCATCTTATTCTTGACCATTGGTCGTAAGTGCTAGGTTAAAGTTAATAGCTATATATAGAGTCTAAAAAACTGACCAACCCTTATCATGTTCTTAAGAAGGGTAAGCATGCCCTGGGTAACATAAGGTATCTATTATGGTTTATTAGTATAGATTAGTTGACAAAGCTTAGCACTCAATGCCTAGATGTTGATGCTTTGTTTTATTTCAAGATATTCCTATTTTTGAGTTTACTTACTTTGCTCATACAACTTGGGTCCCATATTGGAAAGTTAGCATTGGATGGGGAATTTTGTCTCATGTCAACATGAGATAAGCTTTAACTGATTATAGATGCATTTGTCCACTGGCTGTTTTTCACAAAACAATATTGCAAATTCAATAAATGATTACATTGTCATTTGTATTTTGTAATAAAGATTAATGGTTATGTTTATGATATTATTGATAGGTTATGAAACATGAGAATATGGCTCTAGCAGAAGAAATGAAGACAACTAAAGAACGTCAAGCTGGAGAAGGACAGGAAGCTGTACCTAATGTTCCATCTGGTGCTCCTAATGGTGATATACATAAAGAAAAAGCTGATAAAAATACTATTAGTCTTGATCAACATGAATCTATGTAAGTCTGGATAATCTTTATTGCCAAGATTCTTTTGAATATGTTTCAAACTTACAGTAATGATAATGAGTCAAGAGTCTCTTGATTAATTTTGATATCAACAGTCTCTTGTTATTATTTAAGCATTGAGTTTAATCCAGTTATTTAATTTATCTACAGATTAGCTGAACGTTTAAAGGAAGTAACAAAGTTGACATCAGAAATAGCTAATCAGAAATCAGAAGTAAAGAATTTACAAGAACAATTAGAAAGTCAGAAGAAGAAAAATGATGTGAGTAACTATTGGTTTAATCTGATGGTATGGAGTGTTTCTGCTTTAGAGTTATGAGGTCTTTGATTTAATAGGAATACCTAAAGAAACAAAAATTTCGCATTGCTTACTGCTTGGGGTTTCCTTGAACTTTCATGGATTTTTTAAATCAAATCCCCTTATCTTAAAGATTTTGCTAAATTTGTCCAATGACTGTTTCCTTGTAAATAATACCTACCTGTTATATCTTGAGAACTTATAGCTCTAGAATCTTATATTATATTTGGCATGGTATAACCCCTACACATTCAAATATTTCTTTAAACATAAGTTCATGGAAATTAGCTTTACCTATTGGAACTGTATTTCATTGAAATTAAGACAAATATTTGTCCAATACAAATTTTTGCATCATTTGATTGAGGTTCTAATTTCATTCAAAACCAAATCGCATACTAATTAAATGTGTAATTAGCACATCCTTAACTAATCTTTAGTGTTTTACATTTTTTATGTAAACTTTGCCGTATTAAAGAATATTTGAATATTGTTTTTACTAACTCAAATATATAGGTAGCCCTATCTTTAATTCTCACACTCTAGTACAGATTTTATGATAAATAATTTACGATACATTAAAGCTCCTTGCTTTTGTAAGTTATAAACATATCGAACATTTCATTTGTTCTCTATAAAGCTTATTCATCCAATATAGTTGATTTCAATTCACTTAAGGCTAGTCACCGCTTAAAGTGACAGGTGCTCCATTTTGGGGGTTGATTTGAATCTTGTAAATAGTCTGCAGAGGTACTAGAAATGTACAAAAATTGCTGAATTCCTTTAAGAATATCTGAAACTTGGAATTTCTTTTCTTATTTCTATAGATGTCTTTTTTATATGGCAGTGTCTCATAAACTTTTAACTTTCAAACACGGATAATAACACACATGGATTTGAAGGCTCAAATTTCGACGGTTAGCCATGAACACTATTACTTATAAGCTTAGATAAAAAATTCTGGTTTCCGAGACTAAAGTAGGATTGGTCGAAAAAAAATGGTGCATCTGTCCTATTAACTCTAATATCCAAACTGTTAGGTGCCAATTTGTCTGATTGCTGGATTAATTTTCAGGAACTTCGTCAAAAGAATTGGAAAGCTATGGAAGCTTTAGATAAAACTGAAAAATCCCTTTCAGAAAAGGTTGAATCTGCAGTTAAAAACACAAGGGTAATTTTGATTCCTAAAATTATCTTTTAACATCATTTCAACAAGGGGTGTTTGCTTTCAGTATTATAATTTAACTTAATTCCATGGTGTATTATTTAATATTGCAAACAATGTTTCTGCTTCTCTAAATATTGTAGTTTAATCATAATCTATTTATTTCATCTTTGCTAATATTAATAATAATTTCAAAAAATTTGATTGGGTGATATGAACTGATGATTGATTGATTGACCAATCAGATTTTTGAAATACTTTGTCAAAAGTTCTAAATGGTTTGCTTCCAATTACGTATGTAACCCTCCATCAAAGTTGTTTTGAAGAAAATAAAAAAAATTTGCATGGCAGTCTGTCATTGCTTAAAGGGATTGTAAAGATGTTTTCTAAAAATGATAGCGCCAATTTGCATAATTTCAATTTTCAATGGTTCCTGCAATTCTACTAAAACTAAGTGTATCATGGCGTCACTAATTGCAAAGAAATACAATTGTAATACAGTATGTTTTGCAATTAGTGACATCATCACAACCACAGACATCTGATTAAAAATTGGAATGATACAAATTGATGTTATTAGTGTCCCTGATACACATAAAAAATTTACCAAACTTCTTTACAATCTCTTTAACAATAAATGCATGTTAGTTCAATGTAACATATGATATTTTTTTTTTTTTTTTTTTTTTTCTCCCTTACTAATCAGAAGAAAGTGAGTATAGTTTGTTAACAATATGCCTCCCATCTATTATATTTATTTCACTTGTTTATTATTTATAATATGCACATTACCCTATTATTATTGATTTAAAGATGGGAATGAATCTTTATTATTCGAATATTATTTATTTTTTTTTTTTTTAAAGTAAACAGAATTTATTACAATGTAGTCTGCTGCTTGTGAAAGTTTAAAGAGAATAGGGCATAAGCCTACACCAGAAAATTTCTATGAAAATGTATTTGGAGAAAGGAATTAATGAATAAGCCAATTAGATATTAATGTGCGCAAGTGTAACATGCGGATTCTTGTCCATAGTGTCCAATGTTAATTCAACGTTGTTTATCGTAGAAGAAGGGAATGAGCATGTTGCGCATTCCCATAATACCGAATTGGCTTATTGGAACAATAAATCAAACATTGTCTACAATTAAATCTTAGTTGAAGACTTGTATAAATCCCTTTAGCCTTTTTTCCATATTTAATTTTGGACAGAATTAGGGAATTAATTTATTTACCATAATAGTTTGGGATTTTTTGGTTATTTTATTTAGATTTTATACAGTTTTAGGTGTCAATTATGGACAAGAAATTAAAAGTTTGTGTTCTCATTAGTCTAACATTATTTAGACTAACATTCCCTTCTGATCCTAAAAAGTTAAAATAAAAATTAATAAATATATCTTGAAAATAGTGGAAAATTAGGTCTTGAAGAAATTTAAAATTAAAAGACGAATGGCCATGATTAAAGTTCTCTAGAAATTGATTATATTGCTTTATAATTTCAGGATAAAACAGCTAGTGTCACTAAAGATATTGAATCATTGGATAAAGGTGTTATACAGAGATTGTTCCCAAAAGTTTCAGTCTCAGAAAAATTGGTAAGTTTGGAACTGAATCTCAATAATTTATTGATTTTGAAAAGTCTGAAAATATTGAATATTATTATAAGTGAAAGAAAGTATGTTATGTTATGTTATGTTATGTTATGTTATGTTATGTTATGTTCATCAAGACCTCCTTCCATACGTAATTTTTCTTCTGGTATATTTTTAGAGTCATAAAGAGTGGATGACATCATTTGAGAAACAGGCTAATATTTATATTACCCAACTTTCTTCCAATGTAAGTACAGTTTGATTTGGAATCTGGTGGCTCAGTAATAGGAGTTAGGAGGCAACTCTGACAGAGGTTAAGATTGCACTTGGTGCCACTGTTCTTTCAGCCTGTTTCCATTTTTAAGTAGTACAGGACAGAGGCACTGACATGGAAAGTTATAATGTGACAATAAACCAGGCCCCTTGTGCTACAGGCACAAGATCACTGGACAGTTGCTTGTGGAAAAATAGTAGGCCAATGCAATTCTCCTAGCAATTTTTCCCTCATCACCAATCTATATTGACCCAAACTGGAGCAGTAAAATGGCTGTTGCAAAAGTAAGGTACAATTTAATTTTACACCTGATTTGATGAATGATTTTTTAAGCTAATTATTTTGTATTGTTTGTTTTAGAGTGCTAATTTAGAATCTAAAGTTAAACAATTAGAAGAAACTAATAAAAAATTATCTACACAAACTAGAGATTTACAAAAAATAATAGATGACACAGTAAGTTCATACTTCTCTTTTCAAGATGGGTTTCCTTATTCTTATTTATGAAAATGCTATTACTTATATGAATATAATACCAGTTTGTTTCACATGTCCATAATTAATTAATGATTAGCTAAATTAGAAGAGAATTACCAACAGAATTCCAATTAGTGAATTAAGAAAGGTCAAAAAGTGTTCTTTTTTTCTGGTTATCCAGACTGTACATACATAGATATTTATGATTGATTAAAACTCTTAATTTTATATGCAATAAGAACATAATGATATGATTAAGAATACATGATAATTCATTACAAACAGTTTGCTTAATTTGACACTAAAAAACAATGAAAACCATCTTTAACTTGGTGACTGCAGTGACAAATCAGTAGATAGGGTCAAATCTTTTTCTATGATAAACAAATTTAACGCCAGGATGTAATTATTAAGTTTATTTTTATTGTATTTTTAGGAGAACAAATTACGTCATTTACAAAAGAGTGTAGAAACAGAAGAAAAAATGTGGAAAGATAAATTAGAAAAAGCTTTATCCTCTAAGGTAAGATTAGGATTTTGTGAAAAACTTTTTGACCAATGTTTTTTGGCAATTCAAATAATTAAGCGGCCTGTTTCCAACCGTGATATGCATGTGTAGATAGTATTTATCTACCCCTATTTTGGTTTGGAGAAAGTGCAAGACCCAACAGCAAAATAAGTTGGATTTGTGATTATATTTTGTTATTTTGTATTGAGCCAACGCGTGAAAAGAGCATGGAGATCTATTTTGTATACTATCTTGAAAGTACTCTCTTATAATAGATAATTTCAATGGCAGAAGCTATTTCAGTGTACTTGTTTAAAACAATGAATGAATTAGCTATGAGTATAAAATTAATTTATAATATTATTTTGTAGGGTACTGAATCAAGTAGTCAAGTTAAAGAATTAGAAGTACAAGTAACAGAATATAGAAGTGTTTTATCTTCAACAGTAAGTAAATCTAGCTCTATCAGAATAAACTTATAACTTACTACCACTGAAGCATGCATACATGTGGACAGGTCAGGCAAAAAACTGGAGATTTGCCTTGAAAAATCATATATCAAACTCAGTTTTGGGTGTTTATCTAACAGTGGATTGGAATCAAAAATATCTTTTTGTCCTGACAGGAATCTAGTTTATTACAATTATCAGAGAAAGTTGAAAAAGAAGAAAAATTATGGCAAGCCAAATTACAGTCAACAGAAGAAGAATTAGAAAAAGTAAGATTTCTACTCAGATTCCGAAGATATTTTCTACCAGCTGGTTGTTGGCCAAAGCTCTTGGAATTGATCTTATGCGGAAAATCTGTATCCATTTAGAGCCGGGTCAACTGAAATAATGAGGAAGATGATGTATTTAAGGTCACCAGACATTCACTAAATTCAACCCCTTAAAATTGCGCATCTGTCCCTTTAATATTGTTATAATAGATCAATTGTATAGACTAGATTCTACCAAATTATTAAATAGCTTATCTGTTATCTAAGCAGTTTGTTTGTCTAGATTTCAATAAAGAGAAGAAGAATATAAATTTGATCAAAGATTGTTTTTGATTTTAGACTAAGAAAGAATTAGGTAAAGCTAAAGAAGATTTAAAGAAAAGTATGGGTAGTACAGAGGTATGAATTCTTTAAAAACTTTATTTTATTTTTATTTTTATGTCAAATTTGGAGAATGTTTGTTGTAATTTATCATGAGTGCTTTCTTCGTATCTGTTTAAAAAGATGTAAACAGTGTGTTTGTCGTGCGTCTGAAAGTTCAACTTTCCTAATGTATAAATATGAGAATTGGTTCTTTACCTTATAGAGACCTATGCTTTCAATGGTGTTACAACTGTGTTATATGCACTGTGGTATGCCTGTAGTGTATTTGCCTGTTTCTCAATATTTATAAACACCTTAAATGACCTCTAACCTCTTGTTTTGATTGGTTATTAGGAATTGAATGATTTGGATTTCGCATACCGTTGTGTTGAGAAAAGTTTACCCAATATTATCAATGAGGTACGCCTTGCTCCTCATATCCAAAACTAATCATCTCAAATAAAACTAACTTATTGCATGAGGTGAACAAGGCTAATATTTGATTAGTTCTTTGTATAAAATACAATGTCTGTGAACAATTTATGACCAAGTTTCCTGTTGAATTTTTGTGTCAAAGTTTCATATCTAAGTATCAAAGTAGATATTTTAATAATTTTGATGGTTAACTTTATATTGTGAAATTAACTTTACTTTGATAAATATTTTGAAAAGTATAAGTTTTAGATGATGTCATCCAGCATCTTTCCTGAATATTATAACATAATGTCATTGCTCAAAAATATTGAATTATCAAAGTATAGTCATTTCCATAAGAAAGAACAAAATTTAGACATGAGACATTGTATTTTATTCAAAATGTGTATTATATGTATATTTAGTTTATATGTTTTCTAACTTTAATTTTATTTATTAATGTATTACTTCTCATAATGTATTATTTGATACCAACAATATCAACCATAAATCTTACACATTAAATGTTTCTTAAGTCACAATATGAAAATTCTACTTTAAATTAGGGTTATTTAAAGGCATCAAAATGATTTGGCATGTTGATATGGCAATAAAACATAGCCTTATTATGCTTAGAGCCACCCACAGCTTTTAATTTTTTAGAGAAGAAAATTGATAAAAGATATTAAAACTCCTTGTTCGTTGATCATTCTGGATATTGCCATAATGTGTTGCATATCACAATACAAGGGCTACAATTGGATACACAAGCAAACAATATGAAATGCATAGTGTGGCATGTTTGTTGCTATGCATCCACACACTATTTTTAAAAAAATCAAACAAAAATGTATGTGATCATGGGTAGGGGGAAAAGAGATGGGTGATTTACTTGGTTTGTGGAAAACTTTGTGTGTCAATGTTAATTTAACAAACTATTATGTGAGGTTTGGCTTAAATCTGATTTATTTTTTTTTTACGTGTGTCATTTCTTCAAAAGTTACTATCATTGTGGGCTTTCGTGTTTTTGGTTGAGGTTCTCAGAATTGATTTAAGAAATAATGATATGGAATTTTTTTTCAAAAAGTAGATGATAATAATTATTTGTACTGAAAATTAAAAACGCTGTAGTTAAGAAGAATTATTTATTTTATAAGATTTTGCTGTTGTAATGTTTTAAGATGTAAAATTTATTCTGTGTTATAGATGGAAGTTAAAGTAGAGGTTTTAGAAAAAGAATTACAACATTCAGAAAAAGAAAAACAAATTTTACATGATGAAATAGAGGACGTAAGTGTTTGAAAAGCGGATTTTTGCTACAAATTTTTTCACGTTATACAATGATATCATCAATGTTAGAAAAAGCATCCATCGTTAGCCAACTTTGAAAATTCAATAATGGAATTTAGAAATAAATTTGAATGCAATCATGTGCTATAATGTAGATTCATTAAAAAGAGGATTATTTGAAGTGCCAGATTTAATTTGGATTGAGAATTACTTACATAGGCAATCCAAAAAAGGTTTGTTCGAAATAAAGTATATAATGTATGTTTTTGCAGGCTAAATCTCAAGTTATTGTATTAGAAAAACAAATAGAAACATCCAGCCAAATATCAGTAGAAAATGAAGAATATAAAAGGGTAAGATTATAGTTATTGATAAGAGATTAATATTTTAGTGCATCTGACCTAAATAGAGCTAAAATTTTAAATTGGGAAAAATACCAATAGCCCTTTGCCATGCTGACGATGAATTTGATTAAGCTAAAACATGTAATACATGCTTCCTGTGTATTGCAATCTGAAGAGTGTATTTTCTGCATGTGAATCACTAATCATCTATGATCTTTATGAATTATTCAAGAAATTCTGTTCTGAAAATGCATGTCAGTGTTTAACAATGGATAGTCCCACACGTCGTAGAAAAAGTTTGTATCGCAGCTTAGCTTCTGATTGGATGAATATTTTAGTGTCTTAGAACTTGTGTTTTTTATCCCAAAATGGGCCACTATACACAGTGAAATAAATTTTGAGTTTTTCGCTAATCGATGTTAAGGATCCGCCATTTTGTCTTGTAGATTTTTAAAAGATTGAGTTACTATACGGAACTTTCTTACTAATTTATTATAGTTATATGAAGCTGAGAAAAAGAAAAGTAAAGAATTATCCACCAATGTAGTTAAATTAAATGGCATCATTAAAACAGGCCAAGATGCTTTATCACAAGAACAAAAATTAGTTAAACAATTACAAGAACAAATAGATACGGTAAGATTATTAAACCACCCTAACCTCTATAGATGACTCATTGTATTTGGGAAAATATTTTTGTTTTAAGTTTTGTACAGGGCTGGTTTTTTTTTTACCAATCGCTTTTGAAATCCGATCTCATTTTCCCCAGGAGAAGCCCACTATTCATATATTGACAAAATAGATTTGTATCTTTCAAGACTAATTAAAATTAGACCAAACTTTCATTCCTTTTTTAACAGATTTTATTTTTAATATGGCCACTTCAGTTAGGGTCTGAAGACAGGCTCCTCGAACATTCTTAACAATAAGGTCTAACCTCTGCTTTAAAGCAGGGTCATCAGGTTACGTCAAAAGGTCATTGTAACGAATGTTCAAGAGGCTCGTTTTTAGACCTTGACTGAAGGTGCTATATTGAAAATAAAAGTTTGGTTTCTTTATTTCTTCTCTTCTTTTGTAAATGACATTTATTTGTTTATCTATTATTCTGTATTGTATTATGTTTTTATTACAGTCTAGTGGTTCTGTAGGGGGAAAATCTATATCAAGTGTAAGTAAGCTTTAGAATATTATTACCTTAACAGTTTTCTTTTAATATGCTGCCTATTCATAAAAAGCTTTCTGTATTTTCTGCATGGCTCTATATAAAGCTCAGTATAGCAGTATTTTAATACCAATCTTTGTTTCAGCACTTAGTTCTTGTACAATTTCACATTTTGAAATTAACATTTGATATTCACTTAATATGTTTGGAGCTCCTAAATTTTCAGTTACATCTACCTTTTGTTCATTATTTAGGTATAAATTCGCTTTTGATATCAAAATATCAAAATTCACTAAAGCCTACTTTAAAGGGATAGTCATTAAGATATGTGTATCATCTACTGAGTAGTTAGATTTCAGTTTATAGCTATCTGTATCACTTTTAAGAAGTAAGATATGACTTTTGTTTACCTTACAATACAACAAAAGGGTATCATAGAAGACTATAAACATTCTGAAAAGTGATGTGAATGGCTTAGCTTTAGCATTATCAGTAGATAATACACTTATGTGGATGTCAATACCCCTTTAAGGCTTATCTTCTCAGAGAATGAATTAATTAATAACATCAAAAAAATAGAAAATAAACAGCACAATCCAAACACAAACAACATTTTTTCGGAAGTTTGAAGACATCACTCTCACAATATTCTGGACTAACTTTGAAAACTAAAAACATCTAGTTGATTTCTTCTAATACTATCACTACTTATTAACAGTTACACAGTAAATTAGCTGATAAAGACCGGCAACTAGAGCGAGAAATAGCTTCTAATAATCAACTCAAACAAAAACTGGTAAGTTTGACATCATTCGTGAATTCAGAACACATTTGGATACGAGAGACCAAATTTGTAGCACGAAAGAAGAAAACTATTTACAGAAAATTGAATATGTATAAGAATTCCAAGGTGGCTATAACAATGAAATTGTACTGGAGCTTTCTGTTATATGGCTAAATTATTATTACTTTCCCAGCTTTTTGAAATTTTGTTGTGCTTTATTTTGGATGAATATTTATTTTAGCCCCTTCGTCGTACCTCTTCCCTCAAAGGTAGACAAATCCTATTCAAATCATGATTTCATATTTATGGGTTGGGTTTGTTCAAATTTCTACCTTATCAAAGTTAATCTACAACTGTGTCATTTTCCTTTTCAACAGGCCCAACTGGGTGTGATGGTGAGTTTAACCATTGGTGCAGGCCATCTGCCATTTATTCATTCATTCAGATAATAATTCAGTTCATTCATCGGTCAATTCATAAGACATAACCATTTTATTCATTCATTAATTTCATTCAGATAATCATTCATTTATTCAATTCATAAGACATAATCATCTATTTATTCAATAATTTCATTCATCTATTCATTCATTCATCTAACATTTTATTTGTGTATCAACATATTCATATTTTTTCATTCCAAAACATATGACTACCCTTGTGTTATTGTGTAAACTTGTGAACCTATTTTCCATAGAAGTGTTTCACATTTGTCCCTGTGTTAACACATACGTCATATATTCACATCTTAAAAGCACTGTTTGTGGTAGTGCACTAGATAACTGTAGTAATATACCTTAATTCCTGAAAATAAAAAATATTCAGAGAGGGATTGGATTTCAGATAAAATATGTTACCCTAACAACTATTATAACTAAATAATTTAACATATTATGATAATAATGTTGGTATAACTATATTATGATGCTTTTTGCTTTACTAATGATAATATGGTCTTGGCCTATTGTTTTAAGTTTAATTTGGACTGAATTGCACATTATTTTAAAATGCAAACACCAAGCTTAGTTCTACGCTTTCATGAAAGTCAACTGTTGTTTTAATTTAAATAAATCATATCATTTCTGTTGATATTGAGACATTTTTAGAGGAAGAAACATCACAAAAATGTTGGAAAATGGAAAAGAAATTTAACATTTAAGTCCTTAAAACTCAGCTTGGTATTTCTTCTTTATAGTGGTGATATATTATACAGATTTGTGACAGTAGAACATGCTTTTATTGTGTTGTCATGCACATGTGACTTCATGTAGATTTCATATGGTTCATATAAAAAATCATCCATATATCTTGGTGTTTGATTCTTTTCTTTTTGGATCATGTTTTTTTTTTCAGTTTTTTTTTAGCAAAATTGAAGCATTTTGTATGTTCAATTATTGAATGCCATGGTTGCCATTTAGGTTTTTAATATGGACTTTTTTTTATAACAAAAGTATTTTTGCCAATTTTAAGAATTGCATAAGAATAGAGTTTTGCTGATCTCTAGTTGTACATATATTTTGAAATCTCTTACCCCTGTTAATTTGGGGTATAGTCATTGCTGGAAATGGTATGCAATCATACCTGCACCCCTTAAAACTTTATTGAACTCTTCCATTTACCCATTTACTTTCTACACATGGTGCAGTCTTATGCATGTTGGGATATGCTCATTTCTGAAATAAGGGGGGTTTTATGCTTGTCAAGTTATTTTCAGTTTTGATGATTGCTGCTGACCACACTTTTTGCATTTGTGATTTTAAAAATGTTCTTCAAATTCTAAAACATCAATTTTCTTGTGTTTTTCAGGCTGCTTCACCATCAAAAGATAATGGTACCTCAGTTTAATAGATTAGATTAGAATAAAGTTATGGAGTGGACCAGTCATGACAGTGTTTAATGATGCTCACCTTAATATCACATTCTACAATTTTCATTTTTACATTTATAATACTAAACCTATTTCATACTGTTCACTTAAGGACTCCTTGAAAATGTTCAGGGTCATTTTTAGTACCAACCTAAAAGCAGTGAAGCCACTAATAAGAATGACAAAATTTTTACTTGAGGATTTGAAGTTGGCGATCTTTCCACATTTATTTGAACAAGAAGTTTCACTCTTTTCAATATGTCATAAGAGTTAGGTTAGGTAATATAAATAATGAGTTTTTAACAAACATCTAATGCACTATTTTCACATGTGGTATTTGAATGCACAATTCATTACTTCTTAGATCTGATACACTGCTGAAATCCTTGTTGCCGGTGATAATACTGTCTTCATTTCATTGTCTCACTATATAGTACCATCACAGTCTGTCTTGACCACAGTTGACCTGGTGTCTATTACTGTAAAAGGTAATTTGGAGATCTAAATCGCTAGAATATTACATTTAATACACGATTGTAAATATATAGGCTTCTTATGTATTCAAAATTTGCAAATTTAATCTAGTGTATATCTTTAAATTGGCTTTATGCAAGTCAGTCAAATTTGATTACAAGTTGATTCAGAAATAAGTTTCTTATCTTGGCCATTTTCTGAATTAATAGATAAAATTTCAGCATTGTAACCAAAATTGAATACATATACATTATATAGGATAATCCTACTTAATAATTGATCAAAGATTTTCTTTTTTGGTAATTTGAATTCTTTTCTTGTTGATAAAAGCATAATTTACTAGAGATGAATAGAATTGGTGATAATGATTAAGATACAAAACTCAAATATACACAAACCCTACTTAAAATATACACAGATGTAACACTGTTCTCAAAGCATAATTTTTTCTTCTGATTTCATTATGTGTGAGGATCAGTTTTAAGATATTATTGATGAAGTTTTCCTTTGTTTTTGTGTTGGTTGCCATCACTTTTGAGGTATAATTATTCAACAAGGATATTGAAACACTGTTAGCTTGATAGGGATATTTACTGGAAGTTATATCAAGGATCTACTGAATTCAAATTGTACAATGATATATTTTCATTAGGAAACCAAACATGATATTTCCTCTCGCGTATCTTAATGCTTGTCTTTCTTTTAAAGTATAATTTATATTTTCATTAAGGCTTCCCTATTTGGTTTTGGGTTCTCTATTATTAGATTGTAAAATAGGTAATATAATTATTAGATAATTCATACGTGCAATGGAGAGATATTCCTCGAGAGAAGCAACTTTGTGTGTTCTGGATATCAGCAATGGAATTAGTGGGCGGTTTCCTGTCAAAATGTGGGGGAGTGGCTTCACATTGTTACAGCTGTCACATGCATGGTGCATAAATGAAAAGCAGAATTTCCTGAAAAAAGTTAAAAATTATGTTTCATTTTCATTTCACTTTTCATCATTATGGGTTTGGTTAAAGAGAATTATGTAAAATAAAATAAAGAAATTTATTATTTTGTTTTGTTGATGAAATGTGTTATTTTGTTATAATATTTTGAAGGAAACTGTTGATTCTGTTATATTTATAATATTTAGTTTGTTTGTTTGTTTATAAATTGTGTTTGGAAATGATCGAATCCCATAATAATTTTTTGGGAAAAATGAAACTGATTCGGATTATAAGGAAGATGAAATTTTATTTTGTAAAATTGGAATTTAACTGAAAATTTTCTAATGCATGTCTTAAATTTTCGCTTGTTTTCTTTGTTCTTAGTTTATAGATTCTTAGAATAGCAGTGTCATTGACAGTAATATTGCAAATTGCATTTGATTTTTTGCATGCAATTTTTCAAGCAATACTTGCCAATTTGAAAGTGGAACAGTTTTTCGACAAAGATATATATTATAAGTCTTAAAGGGACATTCTGCTTTTTTAAGTCTAATAACAAATTTGCTCAAATTCATGAAAACTATTCGCCAAAATCTAGAGAAATTTGTTGTATCTTAAATAACAACTTTGTTTTTAATTAACCCTTTTAAAACAAGTTCATACATAGATATAAAGATATAAATAGCATACTTTAGAAATATTTTCAGGTATAAAAGGTATGTTCTTTTTGATAATGAATTTTTTTTTTAGAAAAAAGCAGAATGCCTCTTTAATATTGAATGGGAACACTTTGCAATATTATTGTCAATGACATATAGTTTAATTATTATTATTTACATATTTTATTTATCCTACTATACTAGTCATTACTTTGAGAGAGAAGAATAAGAAAAAATTAGCTTTTTAGCTTAAATTAATAATTGTCTATATTAATGTAATATATATTTGTTTTGAGAAATTATAAAAACGGCTTGCCAATTGTAGAAAATATTTACTCATGTGATACTAATGTCATTGTTAGACTATTGACTGAATCTGGATTGAAAACCTGCACAAGACACTTAAAATCGTAAGGAAAAACTAGCATGTCTTAGCACATAATTATCTCAATTGTTTGTAAATTTGACAATATCCAGATTCAGCTGTCAATCTTGACTTCTATTTAAGTTAAGGATTTAAACACTGTGTATGTATAGTCATAATGATATTGAAATAATGTAGAATGACAATACCATTATTAAATTTTGTCACTTAAAATTGTAAGAAGCATATTCAAGAGCTCCAATTTAATAAACTTGTAGCTCTGCACCTAATCTGTGTTTTTGTTCCCTTGTGATTTAAAGGGCAGGTGCCCCATTTTTTTTACCTTTCATACTTACAAAAATGGGAATTTTTTTTAGCTAAGCCAATCGGTAATAGTGTTCACAGCTCGCTGTCAAAATTATACTTTGACTCCAATAGCTACTGTTCCTGTATCACAAAATGCTGCAATTTGATTGTACGCTTGCCAATACAGCCAATCATAGACTGTAATAGACAGACTGTAAATATTATGGCTTATTGTTTACAGGCCTTCTGTTGAGGATTCATTGGCTGTATTAGCTTACATACAATCCAACCAAAACACTGCATTTACGAGAAAGACAGCTTTTGCAGTCAAGGTATAAGAGGCAGTTCTTAATAGAGCTAAGATATGTAGCTCCACGATTGAATTCACCCACCTAAATTTCTGCATGCAAATTGCTTATTAATGCAAAAGATATCCAATGAGTTTGAAGAGTTTTGAGTTATTGCCCTGTCACCCAAAAGATGCTTAAAAAGAGATCAGTATAACCATATTTTAAGAAGATTAGAGTAAGAGCCATCCTACAAATTATCTATTTTTACTGGGGTAGTCTGTGTCCATATATTAAAATAACAAGCATAAGGATTATTCTTTTATTTTGAAAAGACAGGAAACAAATTATCACAAACCATGATAATATATTACTAGTTTCTAAAATGATAATTTTATGCATGATCTTTTATTTTATTCAAGAATAATAGAAAATATAAATACAAGTAATGTTATACTACCAACTTTTGTCATTTTAAATCATATCAAAGGACAGACACACATCAAATCTAAACCATGAAAATCTTTTGCCAATATCAAAAACTCTTTCATACTAAATTGTAAAGGGGAAAACAAAAAAAAGCCTGTTTCATAGTTTAGTCAAAGATATTTTGCCACATCTGGAGACAATTCCAAACATAAATACAAGCAGTTCACTATATTTTGAGCAAGCTGAATAGCAATAGACATACTAAGAAAGAAATAACTATATTTTACAAGGTTAACAACTTGGGTTCTATTAGCAGGTCCTTGGCCAAACCTCTGGTTATAGCTGGAATTATGTGTGAAGATGACTTGTTTTAAGTCAAACTAATTTCACATGCCCAGCAAAAATAGAACCCACAACCACCATTGTTTGAGGTTACCAACTTTTAACTGACTGCTACAGAACCTACAAGGAATTTTTTTTTAGAGTTTCTGTTACTTTTTAATCCACCTGAAAATTAAGTAGACTTTGTGTTTGGTTTGGAATCGTCTCTTGATGAGTACAATCATAGATAGCAATTTTTTTGTTGATCAAATGCCTTACAGAGAAGTGAAATTGGTGTAAAACTTATTCTGTTCTAGTCTTGGGACAGAGATTCACAGAAAATAGTCAGTAGATAGGACAGCACAAGACAGCCGATTATTTAACTAAGCACTAAATAAATAATTAAATAAAAATAATTGATTGAAGTGAAGTTTCAATCTAAACTACAATAAAATCAAATAACACACAAATATTAAAAATAAATACATAAGGCATTAGGCATCAAAAAGGTAAGGAAATTGACTTGTGGATTCATGTTTATTTTTCTTTGAAGATATCGTTATTCAAGCTAATCAGTTTATGTGAAACCTATATTTCATGGTTAATTTTTGTATGCACTCTCTTTTCCAACACCTGATGCCACTATCCAACTGGGTATGCAGTCTAGGGAGCTCAAGGCTGCCAGAATCAAAGATATTAAATGCACATCCATTAATTTCTTCAAGTGATTATGGCATTACTTAGTTTGTGTTATACAGAAAAGGAAAAGAAATTAAAGAAACATGAACAAAAGATTGAAAGAAGAAAAAGAAATAAAGCAATATTTCAATCCCTACACAACAATGATATATACCATGAATTATATTTCATTAGACTAGGCAAGCTATAAATAAGTGTATATTTGAGCAGTAAATGAACTAAAACCAAATTTCAATTTTTTTTTTTTTCAAGTTTGTCTACCATCAAATCCTTGGTCGAACCTCTTGGCAAAGATCTTACAAAATGACGCATGACTACAGGAATAATGAGAAATGTTGATATATGAAAACTGCAAGAGTTTCACAAGCGAAAAGATCTACAAAAGTTGATTCTTAAAAATGCAAATACCTGCTTGTCTCCCTTATAACTGATAAAATATGTTTCATGGACTATATTTCAATATGGTTATTATGTTAAATAATCTATATACACAATTGTCTAGCAAATATCAATCAACACACATTTAAAATCCTACACAAAATCTTGTACACATGATTAATATATATTAACTTAGAATCATTATTATAAAAACATTATTCATATATCATAATTATTTTATATTAACAATCATTCTTTATTAATAATCATTTTACAATTCTGAATCATTTTATAATTCAGAATGACATTTTCAGGATATTCATTTACACTATTTAGTACTCCATTTTGCCTGATTTATCTCCAACATTGTTGAGCCTTTTAATTACAAGCATTTTATGCATTAAGATGTGCTTGCTCTTAATTAGAGTGCATTTGATCCCCAAAGCCGATGTTAAAATGCGTAAGTAATTAGCATAAATTTTAATGCCCTTTAAACTTATGCAGATTCTGAGCATATTATTAAAATTTTTACCCTGGATGAACTCATTCATATCAATTAGAATCTTTGAACTGTCCCAGGGAAATCAGTATAGGTTTGTAATAAATTCTTGGTATTTATTATTCGAAGTAGAGATAGTGTCATCTAGAGATCCCGAGTGTCATGAGTCAGTTTCAACCCTTGATCCAGCAGACCTATATCTTTAGACGAAGACATTACTTCTGAGGCAATAATCATACGATCAAGCATGAAAGAGGTAATGATCCAATTATCCATGAGTGGGGAAATTTGAAAGACAGATATTAAACAAGCGTATCTACTCATTTCTTCTTAGTCTATTACTTCAAACTAATCTAGCTTAGCCAAGTTCTGAACATTTCAAAAACATTTGTTTTGCACCAAATCTGCAAAGAATTTGATACAAGGTGGCCCATTGTTTCCCTAAATGAATAATTTCTATGCTATTCTATCCATTTCACTCAACCATAACAAGATGATCATTTCCATGTAAATCTCTCAAAGTTTCAAGATTTACAGTTCTCAAAGATTCAAGAATTACAGTTCCATATCACTTGCACATAAAATCCAAATTCCTTTCGATTCCAATACTATTTAAGATCATTCCACATTCGTGTCCAGTCCAGCTAAGTAAAAAGACCTTCCACACAGCCTTTGTCTTTTATCCTATATCCAACCAAGACCAGTCTATAAGAAAGGTATCCTATATATAAGCTTATATAATCTGGTGCAATGCTCTATCAGTTCACAGAAATGAAAAGCAGTTGGTGTGACACAAGCTTTTAAGATCAGTGTTTGTTGTCAGTGATATCTGGACGACAGCTGAGATCTTAGTACCATGATGTTAATACAAGTTCTAATGTTTGTTGTAATATGGTACAATAGAAAGTATTTATGTATTGTTAAGGTCTATCACACATAAACTTGATGTCATACTGGTGTACTTCTACCTGATTCATTCCCATTACTCACTGAAATACAATTACCTATTTCATTTATAAACAAGTTAAACAGATAACTATTGCTTATGGTGTACTGTATTTCAGTCTAACTAAAATATTTTTGTCTTCAATATCGCCACTCTTGAACGCATTAACCTTTTGAATTAACTTGATGATGTCTGCTTTAAGCAATCAAATTTCTACCCTCTCCATTGCTGGAAATTTATGACTCTGGCAATTTTAAACTGATCTGTACACAAATGTGGTATGGTGTAGAAAACATATGATTAAAATGCAGATCCATTTGTTTCACTTTGTGCTTTTTTGGGGTGACTATAATGATCATCCATGATCTGACAAAATTCTTTTTAAATTGTGTTCAGTTCAGTTTTTATCAAATAGTATCCTAACCAATTAAAAATACTATTAAATATGGAGTGATAATATCATACATGAAAATCCTAGAATATATTGCATGAAGTTTCAAAATATTTCACTTGAGAAATTTTCTTTTAAAGTACCAACCTTTATCTAATGGTCCCCATATTCTAACAGTACCATCATCTGAGGCGCTAGCTAACATACTAGGTAATTTAGGATTCCAATGTACACAGTTCACAGTTCTACTATGACCTTCTAATGAGGCTACTGGTGCTTCTTTTTTACTGTGCCATATATACACTTTATTATCTGTAAAGAAAATTACCATACTTAGGTTTACAGAATAAACATAAATATAAGATTTATAACAGCTTTATGTACTACTCTTCTGGACTTTATTGAACTAATAGACCAAGCAACACCACACACAATGTGCAATGAGGGAAATTTTGTCAGGTCAGCAGCATTAGCCTTCTTTTTTTTCAATTTTCAACTGTAGCAGGATCTGTAATGTGCACAGTCTGTAGCACACAGGACCTTGGTTTATTGTCACATCTGTACGACTAGACGCTTTTTCCACGTCAGCTTCTCCAAATTGTATCACTGAACAGAGCTTATGAGTTACATTCTCAAATGGCATTAAGTAGTATGCTAATACTATCTATATTGAATCCATCATTTTCAAGTTCTAACCATCATATACAATTTTTTGACAACAATAATTCAAGTCATGCATCAGTTATCAAAAGATAATGATTGTAAATATTACCTTCACTACCACTAGCTACAAAATCCTGGTTGATTCCTCCAAAACATGAAAATATTGTATAGAAACCTTGTGTTACACCTTGGAACTTTCTCAATAACACTTTATCTTTTAAATCCCATAGATGAACACCCTACAAAATACAGTGTTCATAAAGTTATTATGATTCTTGTTTAACCATCTAGATAACTTTAGCTACCAGTTAAGATTATCTAGTTTACCCTTTATGATAAAATTTCTCTTAGATTTATACCATTTAAAAATTACTAACAAAGCCCTGTTTAGTGCAACTATTATCTCGAAACATTTTTAAACAACCTTCTAATGCATATCTTGCATCTAATAGATCTGCAGATCTAATAGCTACTCTGATATAATATGCACATATAAAGATAAGCTTACCTGAGTTGCTACATTAACTAATGCTAATCTGCCAGTATCATTGACAGTGAAAGACATAATAGGATGGTCCTCTTGTAATCTGAAACAATGATAACAAATTAGGCTTATTTTTTTCTTTCACTCGACAAAAAGCCACAAATAATCTTCATATTTGTCTTCTTTGCAAAATGAGCTATGTCATACGGTGTTTACTGCAGTAACTTTTGTCTATTTTTTGAATTTCCACTTTTAGGATCTTGATTCTTGTTGCATCCAAACATCAAAGGCATTAAATATCTGCTTTATCCCTATAACCAGCTCTGATAAATCTAATGTAAGACAAATACCAACTTAAATGAGCTAACTCCCTGAGCTGCTATGGCTTCTCTTCAGTTATAGAAGACACACTAATTTCATTTGGCTGTTAATATGCAATAAGTGCAGGAATCTGATTAAATTTCATAAGAACTCACATATTACAGTCATGTTGATCATCAAAATTATACGCTCGAATTCTATGATGGGTATCTGCTGCTAAAAATAACTTGGTATCGTTGGAACAAGCTAAACATTGTACTCTAACACCTTCCCAATTATCTAACATAGTACCATCTATATCCTATAATTAGTTAATAACACTATGTTATAAATACTGTTATAATTATATCATCTAAATACATAATGGTTTTACCAGCTTATGTTTTTCATGTGTAGCTATTATTAATCCCACACTTTTGTTGCATCGTATGTGAACCAGACACAATATTTTAATTTAAAAGAGACACTGATAGTTAAAAATTGAGCTATGTCATCTATAGTTAAATGACTACAGCAATTTGAGAGGAAAGTTTAACAGATATTGGCTTAAGTGAGACATACAAATGAAGCCAATTGAAAATAACCACAAATTGACATTACAATCTAGTTTAGAACATTAGCTTCATTTTTCAATATTCACAAACATTGGTAGCATAATCCAGCATCAAAATCATAGTTTATACTTACACAAATATAAAATTGTCCCCTAGTACCACCAGTAACAAATTTTTTACCATCAGTATGCCAGGCAGCACTAGTTAAACTATCTTCAGGGGATTGACTTATTTTTTGACGTAATTCTCCAGTCTAAAATTAAAGTAAGAAAGAAAGATTAGAACTATATTTTACAAGGATAACAACTTAGGTTCACAGTTAGGGATCCTTTCTACCAGCTGGTCCTTGGCCAAACCTCTTGGCATTGATCTTTGTTGGAATATCTGTATCCATTTACAGCTGGGTTGACTGGAATTATGATTGAAGAGGCCTTAATCAAGGCCATCAGACTATCACACACCGATCGAGATCGGAACCCACAGCTGCTATTCGCTCGAAATAACCTAGCAAATGACATCATGTTAAGAACCAACACTCTAACCAACTGTGCTATAGAACCTCACAAAGTACCAAGATAGAAGTACCGTCCGTTATCCATTTAAATTTTGTATATGTTGGTTTGAGCAGGGCAGTTTGGAGTTAAATTTGAAATTCATAGAATAGTATTTGTATATTAAGATCAAACTAATTGTAAATAGGATGGTCCAACTACTTACTTCAATATTCC
Source organism: Lottia gigantea (assembly GCF_000327385.1). Lineage (NCBI taxonomy): Eukaryota > Metazoa > Mollusca > Gastropoda > Lottiidae > Lottia > Lottia gigantea. The sequence continues at coordinate 779,257 of NW_008710601.1, forward strand.
ATAATAATAATTCTGAGCAATCGTCTGGCCCACAAGCTAATATATGACTACTATCTGGACTCCAGGCTAAAAACGCTACACCGTAAGAATTATTCTCATATGATTTTCTGTGACGTAGTTCAAAAGTTTCCTGTAAAGAAAATGGATGAACTGTAAAAAAATTGTTACTGTAATGTTGGGAATGTGTTAAGGTAATTTTTCAAGGCAAACAACGCAGGTTATGGCTTTCGATTTTGGGTGCCACTCTTGGCCTAAACTTAGTCAAATCCATTTTTCTTTCCCCGATATCTAAGAGAAAAGTCTGCTTATGTTCAATTAAGGTGCCCTTGATGTTCCTGAAAGATAATCATCTTCTAACATGCCGGAACAACATCTAAAACAAATGTAATATTGAAATTTTCTCAAATTTGGTACATTTTCTCATAAAATTGTCAAAATCAAATTTTTTATAAAAGAGTTAAAAAACTTACAAAGTCAACATCCCATATAATCATATTGCCATCTTTAGACCCTGTAGCTAGTTTCCTACCATCAGGTGAAAATCTACAGAACCATACTTCATCACAGTGATCATTTATTATCTGACTGGTGTGACATGGAAACTGATCTCTATAATAGAGTAGTGTTTATATACATAAACAAATACAGAAATCATATGAAAAATGTTAGTTTAACAATGTTCTGGGTAAAAAAAAAGAACCCTTTTGTGTCTGCCACTATGGATTGATATAAATATAAAATAAGTTTACATCCTACTCTGTTCCAGTTTAAATGAAAAAGAGAGTCAATGCTGCATTAACCACCAAATTATCTATTTATGACACATTGAGCCACCAAGCCACCTCATATTTATACTAATATTAATATTCTGTTTCCTATATTTTCTGACGGTAAGAAAGACAAATCCAACTTACTTTGAACATGAATGATCTAATAATAAAGAGAAACAATCAAGATTTTTATCTAGTTTGGTATTGTGGTATGGACATCTATCTTTCTGCATATCAACTGCTTGTGTTAATAATGTTAATAAACGACCAGGTGGTAACATCACAGTTGGAGGTAGGAAGGCTGAAATGAAAATGAAAAAATTAAAATGAAGGCAATAATAAACTGTTGATTTTGACACAGGCTGCTACAGTTAAACATGTAATGAAAGACACGTGCTGGTACCACTAAATGCTTAGAACATAGTCAATCATTTCAACAAAAATGTTGGATTTTCTGAGTGCAGTTCAAGCCTTTGAAAACGTTTAAGGCGTTTTTTGTAAAATATCACATAGGACTGATTATCAATAATGCAGATACAAATTATGTAGAAAATATCTTAAATTGTATTGCAGCAGAAGATACTGAGCTATAAATTGAAATTTAAGGTTTTGTACTTACTTTGAAGTTTTTCAATAAGTTTTTGACGTGATTCTGGTCCTCTCCCAGACCATTCAGACATTTCTCGCAAATCATTTGCATTACTACACATCATATATCTACAAATATATATTAATGAATCAATTAATAAAATATAATGGAATCTTTAACATCATTAAAGATTGCACCCATTGGCTATAAGTCTCAACCAAAGGTAACAAATGCTTAGTAAAAACTTTCAAATAAAAGTTTACAGGCCATTATCATTTTCACATTTAGATAGGCCAACTGTTCATGTCAAAAGTAAGTCTCATCCTCAATATATCCATTGAATAAGCTTACTTACGAACTTAATGCATGGACTCTTTCTGTATTATATTTTAATGGTGTTAATTCATGTCTTAAACAATGAAGAGCATCCAATTCTCTTCCAATTTCTAAATATTCTAAATATTTCTGTTCTAACAACAAAAACCTCATTTTCTACAAAAGATAAAATAATTAAGTCAGTATAATGAAAAATGTCACAACACAAGACAATATTATGGAATAAGCACACTTCTTTAATAAAATTACACGTGTCGTCATCAGATGAAATCATAGACGAACTCCTCATTTCTAAATATCATTCAAGTCTTATATAAAGAAAAATGTCTGACAGACAAATAAATAAATCAACAGTCAGGATTGAATTCTCAACAGCAACTAAAAAATATGTTCTACCCCATGGGTAAGGGATTAAAAAGAATTGTCATAATCTATTATGTATAGTTTGCATCAATTCAATTCCCACAGAATCTCTGTATTGTCTGCGACCTTTCAAATTGAATAGAAAAGAGATCTTACCATAATGCTCTGTTGGCTATCAACCATTTCTTTCAAATCATTTAAATCATGATCAGCCTACAGAATTAGAATAAGTAGAGGAATTATGAAAATTGGCTTACGGTTGATAAAGCTTTAGGCAAACCTTAACAAATATCATTTCTAGGTCATGAACCTCAGAGTTTTTGAGAGATTCCAGACCACACTATGAGGTCAGTCCCTTTTTCATTGAGCAATGGATCGGGTCTAGTTTGAAAATCTTAATCCTATCCTAAGTGAATTGTCCACAATGGATAGTTTTTTCTGACTCTTCCAAGTTAATTTCTGTCAAAAAAAAACAAGTAATTCAAAAGTATTGGTAATTCTTTAAGGTCACTAATGACTGATTTTAAGCAAAGAGCAATATCTGTATTTTTTGACTATTTTTTAAGCTTTTCTTAAACAATATTAAAACTTATTTTTTACTCGTATTAGTGGTCATTATTTGACCATTATCTAGTATACTAATCTCTTTCCTTAACCTAATGAAGTGACCTATATCATATACCTGTCAATAGTTAAATAGGTCAAATAAATTATGAGTTTACAGTAGCTTTAAAGGCAGATAGTATGAAGTCAATGCAGTAGCAATGTTATGAAACATATCATAACCTTTGATATTTGGGAGAGGTTTTATAAAGATTTCTGTTTAATAACAACACACAAAGATTTTCTTAATTGTAAACAATATGGTCATGTGATATGCAAATGAGTCAGCTGTTTCTATAAATAGATATAAACATCACATCACCATGCCTGTTTCTAAAGCTGTTGTCATTACATTAGGTTATTACTCCTGGGGTCATATACTTTAAACACAAAACATTCAATGATTATTTTGACAAGATATGTTGGCAGACCTATGCTTATGAAATCACATTTTTGAATTACTAAGTAGTCAAAGTGGGTTCAATGAATTTAAGAATAAACTCAATAAGACTGTATATGATCATTATTTAAGTTCCTTAATCTCAAATCATTAACATAATCAACAAAGCCTTTACCTTTTCCCATTCTCCATCCATAATATGGGCTCTAAATCTAGCAGCTGAAGAATGCTCTAACATACATCCAGATTCAACAATCAACTGTTCAACAGTTCGACTGAAAATTAGAAATCAATAATTGTAATAAGCCATTGATAAATTCATCTGGACCTGACTTGCAACATGTGGTACATACAGTTCAATTAATCAATTTTAATACCTAAAAATTAACAAAATACCAAAGACATCAAACACATTCCTCTAACAGTTATAGAATTCAATTCTTTCCCATTCCATCATGTCTGCTTAAAAGCTGACAAGCACCATAATCAATAGATACTTGAAGCTAACGGAGTACCGATATTTGCGCGTTATTTTAGGCAATATGCTATAAACTTATCAATATCAAGACCTATGATTGTATAAGACAACTCCAAGTAGCATAATTCTCATAAACACATCTACAACACTAGCAGGGTTAGATTCTCTTGATTCAAAACTATAGTAATAAGTTTGAATCAAACAAGCTTATATAATATCTTTTCACCGTGTAAGGACCTAACTCATGCCTAGATATATTATCCATTAAGCATATTACTAAAATAACTTTAATAGGCCTATCCTATACCAGGGCAATAATAAGTTTTGGTTAAAAATCTAACTTACTTCAACCCCAGTCCTCGCAAATGCTGCCCGATTAGACGTACTATATCTTGATCTGTTCTAGACATTATTTTAGGATTAGGGCAGTTGTTATTCGATCCATGCATACCCCCATTAGTAGTTGATAAACATGCCCCATTTTGTTGTGAGCTGCTTGCTGACTCCTCTGTCTCTCCATTGTGCTGAGGGCAGCCATTAGCCTGCATGATCATTGAGGCTGATAGTCGTTGCTTTTTAGGCGGTGGAGGCGTAACACCACCGTCTTCGGACTCGGAGGACGATGCCAGTATGTCTACACAGATGTCTATGATTTGTATTTTTCAGGTAATACAAACCATAGAGTAAATTTCTGACAATTTTTCAGCTTCCAAACAAGTCAGACTTCTCTGTCCAAATTTGTTTTGCTTCGTGACGTCACAGCCTGTTGAATGCTGGGAAATACCAGACGAAAATCTTCGCATTTTATGTGATTTGTTTTGTAATATTTCTTGATTCTTTTTGCCAGGGCATGTAAATTTATTTTCTGAAATCGTTTTATCTGCAGCGGATATACATCTTTAGTTTTCCTGGTTGTTCCTATTGTTTAACGATAACAGGCCAAAATAGCAGACGAATTTTGTGATTAGCTGTAGGGGAGATTAGGTTGCATTGGTACGCCAGTTTTTCATATAATGTCTATGATTTTTTTAAGTTTAAGTAGCAGTGACATCACGGAGCCAATTTTAATATAATAAAAGCCTGGAATTCAAGTATTTAAAAAGATTCGAGTGATTGCATGATCCATGATGGAATAGATTAGGTAGACACATAGGCCATAGGCAGGCGTAGCTTAGGCCTAGGCCTACATCCCTTCTCACTTGACCAGTGTAAAGGTTGGGAATGGAACCCATAGCACTTCGGACGCATTGGTTTGGCCACCTAATCATCAATGCAGTGGAAAGAGCCCTCTCTCCCTTCTTTTTGAATGTAGGCATTTGAATAAGAGATAAATAAATCCATAAAAATCTTATATTGCCCATACTGGAATAATGACCTTGACCCTTGGCATTTTGGTAGGCCTGAAGGTTAAACCATTAGAGGGACAGTCTGATTTATTAGGGCCTAGTCTAATGTTTGACTCAAAATTATGAAAACAATATAGGGCCTACCAAATACTGAAGAAATCAAAGTTTCAACTTAATGTAGGCTTAATTTTAGAACGCCAAAACAAGTAAAAAGGTTTACGTAAAAATAAACTCTCAATTATAGAGAGAAATTCCTCTTTATCATTCCGACGGTTGCAGCTGAAAATATCTAGCAGTAAGGCCAAACACAATTTCTAGATTTTCTAGTTTAATATCACCCCTGTAGTAGCCTACAATTGCAGTAATCTCTGAAAAAAAAACATGTTATCCTACAATGGGATTTTAAAAAGATCTATAAACTGTAAATATGTAAAAGATTATTTAGAATTGAAATAAATAGGCAAATTAAAGGCAAACCCCTGTCTAACCGTCTTAACAATGGTCAAGGTATTACGAACATCGTCCTATACTTTGACTATAATAGCCAGTGTTTGTAATACTTTGGCATTAACAGGCCCGGACCGTGTTTTCACGTCATGAAATTGAAAATTGGTAAAAAATAGTGCGAGTCATTATATTCCTGGCACTATTATATAGATCTTTTACATATTACCCTGAACAATACATCACAGAAATAATTCTATGAAGTAGGTGAAAATGGTTAAGCTGTGCCTATATATGTGCCTATAATTGGTTGTATATAGACTTGTTGGATAGCCTAACTTTGAGCCAGTGGCGGAGACAAAGAAAGGGGGCAGGGGGTGGCCCCTGGCCGCCCCGAAGGCATGTTTTTCGGGCATGACTCTCATAACTTAGTTAGAAATTCGGACCTCAGATATTTCGCCCCCTCCCGTACGTAAACGTAAACGTTGCACCGCCACTGCTTTGAGCCAGTTACTTCCCTTTACCTTTAGAATATAGTATCTTTCCTGCTTTCGGCAACTCATTTCTGAAGTACTTGAGTGTTTAAGTCAGAGATATTGCTTTAAATTGCATAAAAAGACACACTATAAGAATCCTCATAGTTGGCGGTTGTGGTTAAAAATACACGGCTTAGAGCCTCTGGTTTGCACTCCACGCAGTTCCATTTTTAGGGTTAGGTTAAACGGAGTAGATAGATAGAAGTAAAAAATAGTCTTTTTTAGAAATATTTTGATGTATAATCTATAGAATCATTTCAATAATATTTTTATTTTTATTTATTTATTATTTTGTTTTGCATACTGCCAGCTTTAAAGAGACAGATGCCTAGTTTGGGGGTTGATCTTAATATTGAATTATGTAAATAGTCTTCAGTACTAGATATGTAAGAACAATCACATAATTCCTTCAATAATACTTCAAACTTGGAATTTTAGTTAATATTTCTATATTTTGTCTTTTCTATATATCACAGAGTATCTTTAATTGACAAGTCGTCATTTCAACATTCAAACGTGGATAATTCTGGACACACATGGATTTGAAGACTCCAGTGAAGGCGACGGTGAGCTGTGAACACTGTTACTGATTGGCTTAGCTTAAAATTCCCTTTATTAGGATTAAAGTATGATTGGTCAAATAAAATGGCGCATCTGTCCCTTTTAATAACGCAACTTGGAAATAAGAAAACGGCAATAAACACATGTGTTGGAATACAGGGTGAGGCAGATGAAATATTTTAAATGTATAAAAAAAATCTTGTGGTTCATACTGAAAGGAAGAAATCTGGGATCATGAGATCATGATGGTCGGTGGATCCCCTGTCTCCATCAATACATGGAGAAAAGGTAAGGGTTACAGGCTCCAATTAGCAATTAGCAGAACTTGCCCCAGGTAGTAGGCTAAAGAAAGTTGAACAATACGGTCCTGATGCCATGATACAGAATCTTAGTAGGCATTGCCTGTATTTTACATGTACATTTAGACATTATGGGCTAGACATTTCACATTCTGAGACACTGTTGGGTTATATGTGAAGTAGACTAGTAGGCCTATAGGGGAAACAAGTGAAGAAACATGATCTTTAAAAGCTATTGTTTGACTAGGCTAGAACAAACTGAACCATACCCTTCAAGGAGATCAGGAAAGGACAGCATAATAAGGCTCCTTTAGATCTTTCATGTTCCTTAAGTAATGGTACGATTATTCACATCTAACAATAACATGATCATGTTCATGTAACGTTGCTTAAGGAACAAGTAGGTCTTTAGGCCGCCTCTTTTCTAGCCTCTGATAGCTATTTTGACAGTTCTCGAATGCATTATAAAGATTTAGAATATTAGATAATCTCTAAGATGAATTCAGTGTGAAATCATGATTCGGGTTGAAAAATTATCTCGTTATGACGTAATAATTCTCAGCAACGGCACATTATTTTTGGTACTTTCCAATCACGTGACAATAAAAGTACTGCACGACGAGGGCCGCGGTAGATTTCGACTCATGGTGATTTTACCTTGCATATTATGCACTGTTACTTGGTAGATATATAGCCTACACCTTTAAATTGTTGCAAACATTCTGAATTCCTGATAACCTAGCGTGTATGTCGCACCTTATCGAACAATTCAAAGATATCTCTTAGTTTTAGATCTATTTCAAAACTCTGTCTTGGAACTGTTTACCTTCATTCAAAAGAGGGGCGTTTGGTGTCCAGAGCTTTTTCATAGATCCAAGAGAGAAATATTCAGTTTTATTTTTTTGTATGGTAAAGCAATATGCGAGATTTTTTTTTCTTGCCCATGCTCCCACCCCAATTGTTTATGTTTCTACTAATTCTTACATATTTTTGCAGATAGGCCTAATCTGAAAAGATACTTGTAATGTCAACATGCCTGTCCAATCAGTTTCTAAAAAGAAAGAAAAGTCGAGAAAGAAACATTTATACAAAAAGGTAGGCCCTATTTTTAATGACAGTTTTTTAAGCTTTAGAAATAACATTTGAATAGGATCTTGGCCATAAACGAAAGACTGTGTTAAATATTGGCTTACGAATTGTTTTCCCTATGCCATAGGCTAGTTTGAAAATAGGGTATTAGATTAGCTAAGATGTTTTGCAAATGACCAAATAAGGGCCAAATAAAAATCAGCATTGATTTTAGCTTCAGTTCAGTAAGCAGGTTCCATTTTCACCACACATTATTTTCAAATTGTGCTCCTAAAAAAAAACATGGAGCATGCCAAGATTCCTTGAGGATTAGTGAAAAAACCTCTCAAACAGGCTCATTTTGAACTTTATAGTTGAGTAAGTCAACTCCTTGGTGCTTATTGTCTGAGAAACTTAAAAAGTTTTTTGAATTTTTTTGGAGAATTGGAATGTCGTCCTAAAAATAGCACTTTAAGTCTTACATGTCCTTGCGTAGAAAAAAATAATCTTTTGGATGTTTTCATTGAAAACAAACACATTTCCTCATAGAAATTTCAACCCAAAAATTTTCAACTGAAGACATGATGTGTGCTTATATTTCTATTTATATCAACGCACAGACATTATGTTTTCAGAATTCAAATTCTCAGAAAAATAATGGGAAAAGTTCAAGAAACTTTTTTACTTTGTTCAGAAATTGTTTAACTACAAGCTTACAAACCATGCTTATTACATTTTCTGTTTACAGCCAAAAGTAAATGAAAATGAAGAGAATCAACAGGTTTCAAGGTAGTTTGGATTGTTATCAATTGTAGAATAAATTATTATAAAAATGTTACATTAAAGATGGGTTCCCTTATTTTCATTTATGAAACTTATATGAATAGGAAGTAGAGGTGTTCTAATGACTCCGAAAAATGGGTTCCCTTATTTTCATTTATGAAACTTATATGAATAGAAAGTAGAGGTGTTCTAATGACTCCGAAAAATAGCCTTTTATCTCACATGTCCCTAATTAATTCATAATTAGCTAAAGAATTACCAGCAGAATTCCATTGAGTGACCGATCAAGAAAGGTCAAAAAGTCTTTTGTTGTTTATCCAGACTGTACATGCATAGACATTTATGATTGGTTAAAACTATTAATTATATGTAATAAGAACATAATGATTTGATTAAGAATATATGACATAATAAGATAAGGAAACCCATCTTTACAAAAAAATTTAACATGATTTTACAGTCAGATAAACATGCTTCACTTGTATCAAAAAACCACCACTCAGGCAAAAATGTGCCATCATTCTATATTTAATAGGGCAGTCTGATTTTTTTAGAAGGTGGGAATAATTAGGTGCTCAGATTAACGAAAATCTATTATCTGAAAGTTTCAACTTTTAAAAAATCCTACCGTTAATACTCAGATAGCCAAAACTATCTGAAAGTTCTATGAAAACCTTTTACAGTCACCAAATTTTAGATTTTGGTGTAGAAAAACTTATTCTGTAGGTTTCAAATAAAATTATCTATCCTTTATCAACACTGTTTTTTTTTTCAGTATAATTTACATCATTTTTAATTATAAAAATGTTGAATCCTGCCTTTTAAAAGGAAATTGTACATTAGGCCAGACCAATTTATTTTTTTGTGTTACGGTAATTTTGTTGAAATATCTGTTGCAGGAGGAGACAAATATGTGTGAATGGCAGGAGAGGAAAAATACTTACTTTTTCAGTATTTATTTAATAATTTAATCCATATATTTTATTAATAAAGGGAGTTTATAATGATGATTTTTGTTTTGTTTTTTTTTTCATAAGTAATAAAGGGTTTTTTTTTTGATGGGATTATTTTTTCTCTTCTAATTTAAGGAAAATTAAGGTAAGAAGATCAGTATAACAAGAAAAAAATTGGTTTAGCCTTAGGTGTGACAGACACTAGCAAAAGATCATTTGTGGCATTCACATGCAGTTGATGAAGATTGACTAAATGCCAAATTCGAAGTTTTTTTTTTAGAAATATTCATTTGGAAGGAAAAGCTGTGCATTAGACTACACAGTATGTAAATCAATACATGACATTATACATTTAGCTGAGATAAGTGATTTTCTCCTATAATTTCAGTGAAGGTACAGCATGTAAACAGACAGTTAGTAAAGTTAGTCCAAGTAAAAGAGAAATAGAAAAACAACTGCGTGAATTAAAAGAAAAGGGAAGGGAACTGGAAGAGCAGTTAAAGATGCAGGAAGAGGATACCAAAGCTAAGAAGAAAATGAAACATAAAAGTGGAAGTGGTGCTGGTACTGTGAGTAATCTTATTAATGCTGACTAGACATCACTCTTTTCAATTTCTAGATAATTAGTTTCATGTTATAATCTGTGGATTATTACTCTCACTTTCTCTGATCTGATGAAATTTTTCTTTGAATTGAGTTCTGCAGAATTCTTGTTATGATTTAGGCTAACCAATCAAAAGCAGTGTTTAAAGAGGGCGGACGAAACTTTATTGATTGGTTGATAATTTTTATACGGCCACATGGAAATGGTTTCGGAGTTATTGCCCTTGACTTAGTAAAAACGCGTAAAATTTGGCTTGTAGGCACAATAGGGACTACAGTTTTTATCAGATATTGATGAAACCAGGTATGCATGCATATATTGATGAAATCTCAGTCAAGTTCGAAATTGGTAATAATTGGATCACTGGTTTCAGAGTTATTGCCCTTGACTTAGTAAAAACGTGTCAAATTTTGATTGTAGGCACGATAGAGACGACAGTTTTTATCCAACCTAGATGAAACTAGGTATGCATGTATATGTTGATGGTATCTCAGTCGAATTCTTAATTTTAACAATCCAATGAAGGGTTTTGGAGTTATTGCCCTTGACTTGTCAAATTCGACCTCCAGACATGATAGAGACTACAGTTTTGATGAAATTAGATGCATGTATATATTGATGAGATCTCGGTCAGGTTAGAAATTGGTAATAATTGGATGAACCGTTTCAGAGTTTTTGCCCTTGTGTGTACAGGGGTGAGACATTGTTCATGTTTGAATGTGATGATAATTTTATGAACTGTTTCAGGATATTGCGTTGACTTATGGATGATTTTAAGATTATTTGAAAATTCATTATTTAGCCACTAAATATTTTGTTATCATTTCTGACAGCTGGTAGTGGGTGTCTGTTACCTTGCCTGGCAAGCTATCTTTATAACCTAGAACACATAGCAGTTTAACAGATCATGAACTTAGCTTGTACAGAGTTATCAACATTTGAATGTTAAAATGAAGACTTGTCTTTTTTTGAGAGATTTATATAGAAAAATAAATTGAAATATTAAAACAGAAATAAAAAAAAAATGTTATTGTTACTCAGAGTTTCACGCTATGCGATCTTCAGACAACTGACCTATATAATTCAGCCTGTTTCCCTAATGAAGTTGAACAAGTAGAACTTATTCTCATGTCTACACTTACAGTTCGAAATGTTTGTTTAAAGAAGTGTTCTTAAGGGTATTATTGATGGAAAGCTTTTCGGTAACATCATTTTGTTTTATTTGTGTAGGCTCTGCTTGGTCATTCCATGTCAAATCGGACTAAAGGTTCCTGAGATATGGCCCACCCAATTTGGGGAATTTCGGCCAAAATGGGCGTGACCAACATTAAGTATTTCTAGAAAGGGAATTGCACAGGAATTCCAAATCTGTCCTTATGTTTGACATGGGAGTGTTTTAATGAGTGATGACCGTTGGATACTTTTTGAACTTGAATTTGACCTTTTGACCTAGAGATGACCTATCATGAAGAATTTAGCGGAACAATTTTTCAATTCCGGTTTAAATACTTCTATATCGCTCTGCAATTGAGCACTATCTTAACAGTGAGAAGTTTTTGTTATTATAGAAAAAGAAATATATAGAAATAAGTGTAATTTCTAGTTTAAGATATTTTTGGAATTATGTGATTTTCGTGCAGTTCTAGTACTTCTGAAGACCATTTACATATTATGTTCAAGACCCAATCAACCCCCAAAAAATAGAAAATCACTGGCATTTTAGTCAATTTTCATGAATGTTTGTTACAGAAGAAAAAAGGAAAAATATTAACAAAACAAGAAGTTGAAGGAGAATTAGAAGAAGTTAGAAAAACACCCACTAAAAAGAAACCTAAGAAAGATGATATCTATGCTAATAAACAAACTGAGGATCCAATGAAAACCAGTATCTTGCAATCTCTGAAAAAAGACATAATTGGGAAGATGAAGGAATCTTCTGGAAGCTCTGATGTTAGTAATTTATCAAGAATTATGTGTTTGCGTGTATCAGTGACACAACACTGATACCAACAATTTATATTAACTCAACTTTCAGTCAGACATCTGTGGTCTTGCAACAAAAACGTAAGCATTTTTATATTCGCCCTCATGAAATGGATCTGAGCTTGATTATTATCTTTTGATTCCTAGGATGATGCGTGGACAACAGAAAATGAAGATCTTTTACAGCGCCATTTACAAAAGTTTCATGATCTGATGGAGGTTCAACCAAGAAGACACACTGAGGCACAAATCAAAATGGAGAATCAACGTGTTCATGAAATAAACCTTGAAAAACAGAATAAAGAACTACAAAGAGTTCGTTTGGCAAGTATTACCAATGTAAGTAAAAAAGATTTTATGTTGGCATCCATGTCCGTCATTTCAAGGCAAATGCTCTAAAAACCTGTCAAATTTAACCAAATTTGAAGAAAGTTGGTATGTGCCAATTGATGAAATCATGATATTATGAAAATCAAGTTTAAATTTGAGAGCTTTACAGTTATTAAAAACAGAGTTATCTTCTTCTTTCCTGAATATTTAAAATGGTTCTGTTCTTTTAATTTTAGAACGATATACATAAAATGGTCAAACCACACTTAAGTGTCTATAGGTTTTCAATATTGCATGAGGGGCCTGGCGTAGTGATACCACGAATGTGCGTAGTGGTATCACTACGCCAAGCCCCTAGTGTGCAGTTCGACTTTTATTACATACTATTTTGTTTGATTCAATACATTATCATCTTGAATTTGCCAATAAATTTCTTCAAACGAAATACATAATTCATAGTATTTCTTAATTTGACCTTATTTGACCTACGTGTGTACTTCGCTATGGGATTCCCCCTGGAATGTGATATTTTCAAACATCATTTGACGTCAAAGGGAGTTCCCTATAGCCTACACTGGTCATCTTGAATACGTTACTTGATTTATTGTCAAAAAAGGTAATAACGGTATTGCTTGTGGAAATTATAGCCCATGGGTAGGTTTCAAAATATGGTTTAATGGAAATTCATTGTCAGTTGCACTATTATGAACTGTGACTAAAGCTTTGAATATGTGGACGTATATTGTCTGCACCCCTGTCCGCCCGTCAACATTTGCTTGTAAACGCTCTAAAAACTAGATTTTTTGATGGAATCAAATGAGATTCGGTATGTATATATATATATATTCAGAAAACGAAGATAGAGTTTGAATTTGAGCTATTTTCGACTGTTAAAAGCAGAGATATTGCCCTTGCCCCAAAATCTTGAATATGCTCTTACTGTCTTAGTTTTCAACCGATTTTTATGAAACTTAAAATGGATGTTATTGGACCTAAATCGAAAGGTTTGAGAAAGTTTAGTTTACTTCTGATTAAATATAAGGCTTTTTCAAGATTTTGGCCTCTTACGTCAGTTTTTAGGAGTTATCGCCCTTTAACCTCTATACAGTAAGTGCTTCTATCAACATAATTGCTCGTAAACATTCTGTCCATCCATCGGTCCATCAACATTTGCTTGTAAACGCTCTAAAAACAAGATTTTTTGATGGAATCAAATGAAAATCAGTATGTGTATACATATTCATAAAACGATGATCAAGTTTGAATTAGAGCTATTTTCGACCGTTAGAAGCAGAGTTATTGCCCTTGCCCCAAAATCTTGAGTATGCTATTACTCTCTTAGTTTTCAACTGATTTTGATGAAACTTAAAATGGATGTTTCGTTTTTACTATCTGCATCCCGTGAAGGGCGTATATGGCTGTGGTCCACTATCTTTATTAAACCAAGTCTAATACACTTCATTTTGTGGGCGTGAAAATGAGACTTGTACAATTTATATCTGACCAATCAGACGGTGGTTAATCTAGAACAGAAATAAGGCAGGGGTGAAGGTCATGTAAAGAAAAAAAGAGTACAATTTTTATTATCTGTAAGCTTCAATTCTTTATCGAAAATCTTACTCAATTCTGTATCAAGTGATTTGATTGGCTGACATCAACTCCCTGAAACAATTGCATTGGAATTTGAGTTGAATAAATGTTTTTCTTATAATTTCTCAAGAAGTAATAATCTATGAATAATCTTCAGTAAAACAATAATCTGTTTGAATTGAATTAGTTTTCATGTTGAAATCCATAGTCTCTACTTGTGACCTAGGCCAGTGCTGGTATAGGAGAGTAAAATCTATAACACCTATAACTAGGAAAAATTCAGGGCCAGTTTTGATTGGACAATAATTAGCTACGAATTTCCCTCACATGTATTACCACTGTCTTGAGGAAGTATGACGAATGCTTTCCCTCACATGTATTACCACTGTCTTGAGGAAGTATGACGAATGCTTTCCCTCACATGTATTACCACTGTCTTGAGGAAGTATGACGAATGCGGGTCTGATTTAGACAGGATGTCTATAAACAGTCTGAAATACAAAACATACAATTGACAAATATAATGCAATTATATCAGTATGATAATCACGGTTGACTTTGTCAAATAACTTTACATATACATATTATTTTATACAGTCGGTTATTATGAATAAATATATAGATGGATATGATAACTGAATAACTCAAAATCTTACCGTACTTCTGTTAATAATTCATAATTAATAGATTATTGTTATTTATGAATATAAATGAATTGTTTTTATTCAAACCTTAAAATGAAAACCCTGAGATCCAAACCAATATATTGGAGAAAGACTGGTAGCAGCTAATGTACTTTACATATGAAGAAGTATATAACATATAAGGGAAGTATTTCAAAATGAAAAGTTGTATCAGTTGTTTCAAATATTAAGTTTTTTGTTAAAATTGTGTAAATGATCTTATCTGGACAATGATATGATGGTATAACATGATAACTATCATATATCACAATATGATGATATTTCGGTATTTATTAATGAGTTGAAACCGGTATATCGCCCAGCCTTGAGTAAGCATATTCAAAAATATTAAAACTTATATCCACTCTATATCAATCACTCTTCTGACACAAAAAATATAGTTACCAAAATATACATATACCTTAGAAAGTTGTACCAAAAATGAAGATTTAGTGAGTCCAATTAGAGAACTACACTATTTCAAAATAAACCACTCTGTTTGCAGTGGCAGCTTAAGCCTCCTGGAAATAGGGGTACAAATAGGGGGCAAAACTTACTGAATTGGGGGGGGGGGTGGACAAATGTCTGAGGTTTCAAACTGTGGAAGTGACAATTGGCTGAGGGTATTCACCCTAAGAAAAATTGGATTCATTTTCATGAAAATTGATGTATTTACTCCAAATAAAGTGTCAAAACCAATTCCATAGCATTGCCTGTTAGTTATCCATGATGTAAATGACATAAATCTAACTTAGTTATATGCACTTCAAATATAAGCTTATTTGTAAAGTCAGTAATTCCTCAGCGAAAAAAAAACTACTGTCCTCTTTACAATCACTTTAAATTATATCTAACTGATTCAAATTTTAAATAAATTATTAATCAACAGCTGTTGAAAAAATCATTTTTATCTACAAGTATTTATTGTGTAGGAAATTAAGATAAACCAATATTTTCGACATGTAAGTTTCAAAACTTAACCAATGGGTTCAAGTCTAAACTCAACAATTTATTTCAAGCTTGGATTTGATCAGAACTAGTTCTCTATTTATCTGTTCACCAACTTGTTTTGTAATGAGGATAAGAGATTCATATTTTTCGATAGCATTCTTAATGGAGTTAAGGAATATTTTTCTATTTTGGTCAAAAACATTAAAATTAGCTTGGGTGTTTGATAGTGGTGTTCGATGAAACGAAGTATGCATATTTGGATGGATGAAATATCAGACTAGTTTGAAATTCATGGTCTTTTTTTTAATTACTGGCTTGAGACATTAACTGCTTCTGTGGGCATATATTAAAGGTACAGATGAGCCATTTTGTTACCAATCATACTTTAGTTTTTAAGAATCAGTAATATTGTTCACGGCTCTCTGTCAAAATTTGAGCCTTCAAATCTATGTTATTTTAAGATACTCTGTGATCAATAATAAGACATATATAGAAATAGTGAGTACCGGTAAAATTCCTAGTTTGAAGTATGTTTGAAGGAATTATTTGCCCTGTAAGCTAACTGATATTGAAGTTCCTGGATTGTTACGGTATCTTAAATAGCATCAAAAATTAACAAACATAAAGAATTTTGAGATGAGTTTAAAAAAAAAAATTTCAGTCAGTGCAAATTTTTCATAAGAAATTGGATTCCTTGCTTTTACAGGCTAAGGGAACAGACCCAGCCAAGAATAAAGAAGAATTTTTAAGAAAGCAGCAAGAAAAGGAAAGAAAAAGAAACCAAGAAGAGATTAATGAATTACAATCAGTAAGGTAAGTGATTGTAAGACAGACCAAGCAATATGTCAAGTCTGATATGGCCAACATGAAAATAGTGTCAAAGCATTGAGATGAGTCAATAAACCAAGCCGAATTACGAATTATATTCAATTATTCTGATAGCAGCTTTAATTCTGTAATTTTGCAATAAGTAACGCATAAAAATATCAGCTACTTAAAAACAAAACTGTTTTGTGTCCTCTCGAAACTGAAAATAATTTTTTATGTTCTAATGGAAACAATTTCTTTAACTGGACAGATGCGCCATTTTGGGTCTTAAAAATAGGTAAATACTAGAAGTACTAGAAATATACAAAAATCGCATGATTTACTAGAAATATACAAAAATCGCATGATTTACTAGAAATATACAAAAATCGCATGATTTACTAGAAATATACGAAAATGGCAAGATTTTGCCATGGTAAAAATTTCTTATTTTCAGTATGAATAAGAAAGTGAAATCATCAAGAGAAAAGAGAATCAATACAAAAGTAAAGATACCGGTTGGTGGTCAAGGACTTGTTCAAAAACATCCTAAGAAGACATGGGGAAGTAGGTATCAAAATTTTTATGAATTCATGTGAATTTACGAACACTAGCAATAAATAAACCAAGCACTAACGATCCAAACCGTAAAAAGAAACCTGAAATGCAAAACAACACCCTGGTGATACATTGGTAGCAGCTGTTTCTCAAATGAGGAAGTAAGCTTATATTAATCAAGTGAGTAAGTATTTCATAATGAAAAGTGGTATCTGGTAAGCATACCCTTCTAAAGATCCCTAGACAGTTGCAAATTGAAAAGAGCAGGCTAATGCCGCTGTCCTGGCAAAAATTCCCTTATTGCACCCTGCATGGTGTTTTCTGTCATCATAAGCCCACACAGTGCAGAAAAGTAGGATGTAAAACTCCATTCATTTCATTTCATTTCAAGTCTGAGCAATAACAATATCACAGTTGTAATCTTTGTTTTTCAGCTGTTCCTAGTGAGTTTAATCTGAATCCTAATGATGATACAATATGGCCCCAAGTGAAACCTCCCAGTAGATTTGGTAGTACTGGTAATGTATGGTCTGAACGTGAGAGAAAACAACAACAACTACAAACTTTGATTCCAAAATCAGCCAATGAAGAAGAGGAAATGATACGGAAAGCTTTGGAAATGAGTAAAAGAACAGCTGAGGAAGAATCAGAATTTAGAAGGTTTGAATTTTAGAATAATGCATCTTCACAATGTCAAGCTATTACAAACTTCCTGCTTATACCTTGACTGCAACAGCCACTTGTATCACAGAATGCAACGAGTTTCCTTGGATTGTACACCAGCAAATATAGCTAATTAGAACCCTTGACAGAGAGGCTGTCTACATATTGTTCATAGATTTTCTGTCAAGGCCTCTGATTGGCTGTATTCCCTAGCATACAATCCAATCAGATCGTTTAATTTACTAACTTCCATGATACAAGAAAGGTGACTATTGCAGTCAAGGTATAAGAACAAAGTTTGAAAAATGCAATTTGTTTCATGATCACATGCTTTTCAAATCAAATTTTATCCAACTGTATAGAAGCAAAACAGGTTTGTATAATAGATATCATGTACAAGTAAGATTAAGCCTAGATTGAAGTACGGTATTCCTATTTTCAGTATAAATTCCAAGTATTATACTCCTGATGATGATCTGACAGCAGAATTACTAGTTAACAGATTAACAATGGAGAGTCAACAGTTAGCTGAGTGGGTACAGCTTCCTCATAATTCTACCACCGGTAACAAGAAACCATTAGATTATAACAATAATAACAGACGGGACAAGTAAGTCTTTAATTTCTGTGTTCCAGTCACTAAAGATGAATGCTCTGAGCACTAGGTTTCATTAATTCAATATCTGTAAGTTTTGCAGACAGGAGGAGCTTGCTTGAAAAAAGAGGGGCTGATCTTTCTAAAAAGAAAACAAAACAGACAGAGTGCTAATCTTGATTCATTTCAGTGATTGCAATCAACAAATTAAATGCAAATTGAAATAGAACTTGAAGAATTTGTAAAATCATTGGGTGTAACTATTGAGCTTATCTTGAAAATTACAATACATTTGGTTTTTTTTCCAGGTCACCTCCAAAGTCAGCCATAATACCAGTAAATCCACCAGTAGAATCAACCAAACAGTGGTCTAAATGGTCTCTTATGGATTGTCAGACTGATGTTATTAGTAATAATCCAAAAGAGAAACTACCTGCTAAAGTTTCATCACCCCATAAAAAAAGATCACCGATTAGAGCTTTGTTCAAACCTGCTGAAGAAGAGGAGAGTTGGAATTCAGAAGATGCAGATGTTTGTATGGACATGAAGGATGCTCCACACCGATGTTTCAATACTTTCAAAGAAATGGTTGGTTCTGAAGTAAGATCTGATAATTGTGGTGCTAACAGTCAAACCAGGAAAAGAACAACAACAGAGGTATTTACATTTGATGAATACTATGATCCTCATGGTGGAGCTCGACCAAAACATCCAAGCTCTAAGGACTCTTTGATTCCTGATCCTGTGCTGCTCGAGCCTTTGAATGAATCTGTGTGGAGTCCTCTTCCTACCATACCAACACCACCTCAGGCACATAAATTCCAGTTTTCTCAAAGATGTACAGTTCCACCAGAGTATGAAACCTTGTCTTGTTCTGTCTTGAATGATAACTCCCATTCTAAGGAAGATGGAAATGGTCTCCATGATACAGTGAAAGTAGAACAATCTAGATTTGATGTGAGTTACAATTCAGATGGAGAGGATTGGGATGGTGATATTGACTATGTTGGTCCTGAATGTGATCCTCAAACTAAATCCACACATCTTTCGTATTCTGGCATCCCCAAAGCTGTAAACAATTATGAGGTGTTGCAAACAGAATGTACCAGACAACTCCATAAAGGAGCTATCCAAGATGTGCAAGTTGTCAGCCCTCCAAAAAATGAGACAGAAGTTAAATTTGTAATTCCTGAAAGGGATCAAAGTCAAAACAATATTTTAGATTCAGAAAATGAGAATCTGTGCAAATTAAATTCAAAGGTTGAAACAGGAGGTCAATCCAAGGGCATACGTTTCATGTCTGCTAGGTCCAAATTTGCTGCTGCCAGAAAACAGTTTCTTTCAACTCGAGGCAGTAAACTCTCTCAGCAAAGGGAACAAAACAAGGCAGATGACAAAAGTTTGAAAGAGAAAAAAATTCTACCAGAACTCAATCCAAATGCTGAAAATTTCACTCCACATGTCATTGAAGTTAATACATCATTTCCTCAGTCCAATGCACCTCTTCAAAACACCCTGAAAGATGTTACCAATATTGTTAACTACCCAAGCCTAGATAACCAATACTCCATAGAAGCCATCTCTTCTGAGTTAAACTATGATTATTTATCAGATGCTTATAAATCAATGTATGGTTTCTCAGAAACCAGCAGTACAAAAGTCTTTTGCCAAGACCCGAGTGCGTTGAATGTGACTCAAATTTGTACTCAAAAATCAGGTTATGGTAATAGACTAGAGGAAGCAGCTGTTCTTCAAGACGAATCCAATAAATCAAGCTCAGTTACCATCAGTCATCAGGCTTATCCATCAGCAGTTCAGCTTCACTCTAATGGTCAAATTTTTCCAGATCAGAAATGCTTTGAAACATTACAAACTGTTCCAGAATCTTGCTCTCTGAATGATAATGGGACTTCCTCCAATGATATAACCTCAAATTTCCAGCATGCATCCATTACTCTGACTCAGAAATCGTCCATACCAGATGTTACAATTCCCATTGGTCTTCCACCACATCTTGTTAATGCTTACATGTTGTTCCTTAAGCAACAAGAAAATTCAGAAGCCCATCCTTATGTACATATTGAAGAACAGTCTGAATCATTTTATTCTGAACCAATTCTACCTCAAGCTCCTGTTGATGTGTCTGCAAACTTGGAATATGTTAATCTCATCCAAAGTGAAGGTGAAACTACAGATAGAGTACAACCTGAAAGTGTAATTAACTATCCAAAGAACACTTTCGCCAACTCTTTTGCTCCAATTTCTCGCATGTCCAAAGCCAATCTTTTAAAACAAGCTGCTCTATCTAGTGGTAATACAAAACCAGCGATATCAGAGTTACCTCAATCTAATACATCTTCTATCAGAGTACCAACTCCTGTCCAACTGAATGATTTGGGTACAGAAATAATCCACGGTGATGCATTTACCTTCAAATGCTCATTGCAGACAAACGAAGATTGTCAAATCGTACAACGTGAAAATCTCACCCCGGTTGATTCTCATACCATGCCAGGAATGAACTATCCTTTGCAACCTATGCCAGGAATGAAGCCTCCTATACAAAATGGATTTTGTGGCAATCCACCAGCAATGACATATAATCCTGTTCCAATGCAGCAATCTTTACCAATGATTTATCCAACGTTTAACCCATTTTTATCTCCAGTTGCTCCATTTGTTCCTAAAGTGTATAAATCACAAGTGTTCGATCATTCTGTTCAGCAACAGAAACAGCAACAGAATGTCCAACATCAGCATCCAACAGATAAAAACCAACAACAGCTTCATAATGGACCAATGGAAAGTAACAATGCATCTGTTATATCAAATAATCATACAACTTACCATTCCATTTCAGAAAAAAAGGTAAGCTCATACATTTAAAAAAATAACTGAAGTGTATTTAGATCTAGAGTGTAATTGGATCTTATACTTAGATCTAAATACTTGTCAAAATTGAAAGTGTATTTAGACCTAATGATAGAATTGAAAGTGTATTTAGACCTAACGACAGAATTGAAAGTGTATTTAGACCTAACGATAGAATTGAAAGTGTATTTAGACCTAATGATAGAATTGAAAGTGTAATTAGACCTAACGATAGAATTGAAAGTGTATTTAAACCTAATGACAGAATTGAAAGTGTATTTAGACCTAACGATAGAATTGAAAGTGAATTTAGACCTAATGACAGAATTGAAAGTGTACCTAGACCTAATGATAGAATTGAAAGTGTATTTAGACCTACTGATAGAATTGAAAGTGTATTTAGACCTAATGATAGAATTGAAAGTGTATTTAGACCTAATGATAGAATTGAAAGTGTATTTAGACCTAATGATACAATTGAAAGTGTATTTAGACCTAATGATACAATTGAAAGTGTATTTATATCTAATGACTAATTCTTTATATATCCTTATTGTTCATTTATTGGTATGAAAGAACAGGTAATATGACCGGCCATTCATGTTTTGTTAGGGCCCTATATCTAATAAAGATAGATTAAAGAAGAAACTAGAATGTTTGAATAAAGTGAAGAGTTTAATGGAAGAAGTTCGTAAAGATGGAGGTGTTATTAATGTAAGTAAACAACACACATCCTTTAAACCTATATATGGTTATTTTATAAGTTCTTTTCATTCTGAGGCATTGGATGATTCACTGGTTTTGAATTTTGAATTGGTACTGTGTTGGTTTATGACTTAGACACTTACATACTAACCTGAATTGGAAACATGTATCTTGTAGAGAAAGTTACCCTTTTCAAATAGCTTTCCTTAATGCTGCAGGTTAAGCAGACTATGATGAAAAAAGCTTCATTGTCTCAGAGATCCATATTTTGTCTGTTTAGGTGGCACTTAAATTCTTCTTTGGTTAACTTGATCTTTCCAAAATCTGTCTTGGAACTCTTGATCTTTTCTACAGTATAATTTAAACTCTTTTCGCACTAAATCTTTAATACTCTAAATCTTTTCAAACTCTTTCCACACTTGATCTTTTGAATGTATTTCAGTAAAGTGATAAGGTAAAGAAGAAAACAAGTTGTGATAATATTAAAGGTGATAAATTTTATCCTAGTGCTTGATTTGTTTTGTAATTAAAAGATCACATGCCTAGATTCAGGCTATCTAGTCTATTCGAAAGAGCTTACTGCCAAATTATTTTATTTTCAAAATCTAGTCATATTTTTGTTATTTTATATGGATGTGCTCTATTTTTTTATATATATTTTTGTCCATTTTGAATGAATATCAAATGCTTATGTGGTTATACATAACTCTTTCTCATTGTTTACCTTTTCTACTTTTGTTTAGGCTGACCAAATCAAAAGTGTATTCAGATCTAATGACCAAATCAAAAGTGTATTCAGATCTAATGACTGAAACAAAAGTGTATTCAGATCTAATGACTGAATCAAAAGTGTATTCAGATCTAATGACTGAATCAAAAGTGTATTCAGATCTAATGACTGAATCAAAACTATATTTAGATTTGGATCTAATGACTGAATCGAAATTGTATTTAGATCCAATGCTTCGATCAACAATATATTGATGATAACCGAATCAAAAGTGTATTTAGATCTAATGACTGAACCAAAACTATATGCAGATCTAATGACATAATCAAAAGTGTATTAAGATCTATTGACTAAATCAAATTTGTATTAATGATTGAATCAAATCAAAAGTGTATTTAGATCTTATGACTGAATCAAAAGTTTATTACCAGATCATAAGTGAAAACTTACAGCTAAATCAAAAGTAGAAAAGAGTAAAAATCATGATGTTTTGGGATGTAACTTTTGATTTTGTCTGAGCTCTCATATTATGTTCACAGATGTGAATTAATTAGGTTTTAATTTATATTATGTGTCGTTCCATTATCAATATCAGTATATTTAGTTTACATCTGTTCACCAAAACTATGCAGTATTCAGATAGGATATTGAACAATTGTATGATTGATGCAAACTTAAGGAGACCTCAGATCATAGTGATCACCAGTTGGGTATAGTTGTGAATAAGAAAAGCAATCGTAAGTGTTGAACACCATTATCATGCAACTGAGTTGTGTTTGATACTCATGACCACTTGTCATTATACGCTAACATATTCAACAGGTAATCACTATGTTTTGAGGGCACCTTTAGGTACTTTTTATTAGTTTTATAATAAATTTTTGGAATGTATAGATAAATATATTTTAGCATGCAGATATTTATAAACAAAATTTATCGAATTCTTTCTGAACATTTGGCAATGTAATATATAATGTGCTAAAATACCATGCAGTATTATGTGCTACTGACTAAACATGATTGCAGAAAAGAACAAGAAATCATATTGTTGTTAGTTATGTCTGTCTACACACTGAATTATTCATGTATATATTATATACTTTATGTTTTTACTATATGCTTTATTATTGCTAATCATCAATAAATAGTGCTAAAATAGGGTTTTTTCTCAAAAACATAAAGTGATAACATGAATGCCAGTGCAATAAAAGCAATATGGTATTGTAGTTTCAGCAGACAAAACTATGTATGGTTCTTACATGGAAATAACATACACGAACATAGTTCACAACCATTTTGAATCACTACTTCAATATATATAGTCGAAATTTCAAAAATGCTCGAAAATTTCATTTAGCCTTCAAATCACATTTAAAGGTTTAGAAATGGCTTTATATGTGGTTTGAAGGAATTGTTGAAATAACATAGCTTTTTTAAAAATTTGACTTATTAAGTCTTGGTAGAGTGAACTACATTCGTGTATGTTATTTCGATGTAAGTAGTTTCCTTTGCAGCTTCAGTTGTAATCAACATTTACTTGGGGTAATATTTTGTTGATTTATCATATCACATTTGGTTTTGTCCTACCCATTTTAGTTTTGATATACTCATTTCAAATTTGTTACTCTTGGTGTAAGTAATTTATTCATTTGTCATATATCATAAGTCCATTACTTCAAGTTTGTATGCTTTCAGAATATACCAGTTTATTATTTTATCAATGTGCTGAAATTGTTTAGTCACAGGTTTTTAAATCCATTTTGTTTGTTAATAAATTCGTTAAAAAGTATAACTTGTTTTTATTGCAAAATCAAATCTATCATGTGAAATATTTAATGGACGTTGACGTTGAGCAAAGCATATTGTAGTATTTTACGGTTTTATCTCCTGAATGAATCAATCATATATCACACCATCTTGACATGTAACATGCAGTAAACCCAAACGGTCATATAAAATAGACATATGAAACTATGTATGGTTCCTACAGGGAAATAAAGCCATTTTGAATCTCTACTTGTATTACACAATTAATGAAGCAATTTGATTGGATTGCATGCTAGCGAATACAGCTAATCTCTTAAACTTTCACAGAGTATCATTAAAATCAAATAAAATATGTAGTCTCTCAAGAGTTTTGACCATTTTTCCTAGTTCAAGGGCAATAACTCAAAAACATTCATAAAAAAATGTCAAATTCAAACTTGAACAAGATCTCATTGTTTTGATGATCATACCAAATTTCATAAAAGTCTGATGACAACCAGAATATACAACAACATTATAATGTGGGTGTATAAAAACAGAACAGTTTGGTTGATGTTTAGTTATGTGTAAACATAGTTGTCTAGTATATACCTGGTATCTTAAAATATTGATACATATATACACCATGACATGTATTTGGATATGCAGCACGTGTTCTAAAACTGAACCATTGAATATTGATTAAACCAGGTGGTGTACAATCCAGATGTATGCGACACCCAGCAGAAGTTTAATACACTCAAATGAATTGCAAAAGTCGATTCTGTTTAACATTAAAGAGATACTACCTCTTAGAATGGACATAAAATTTTACTTCTGAAACTTGGCCAATAACAGTATAATATATTATATTCATAAGTTGACTTACCTGATGTCATTAATATACAACAGAATCCCTAAAACAACATAATTGGGATTCTGTTGTATAGTTATGGCACTGGGAAGGTTGATATTCATTCTAAGAGGTAGTATTACTTTAAGCTGCACCTGCACCTAAATGGTCAGTTGAAAATCCATGACATATTCAAACTAGAGCTTATTTGATATTTACTGATAATACTACTGACTTCGATTAAACTTCTGTGGTTGAGCTAGAGTCGTTGGAGAAATGAAATAATTATCTTGAATGTGCATGCTGAGTTTGGAGGGACTTTTGACCATGTATAGACATTCCATGCTACAAAGTTAACTCTGTTTGACTCTCCAAACAGTGAGTGTAGGACTCGAGCTTCTATCAAGGTAAAATATTACGTCGCACAAGTCACAACTCTAGAAAATATTACAGTTCGGTTGTGACTCAAGTCTAACCTGAAATCCAATCGAGGTCACCCATTGAGAGTAGGCACAGTGAAGGCTTTTAACCAACCCTTAATGACTAATAATTCTTCATTGGATAGAGATTATAACAAACATAGTTATGTTTTTAATTACCAGTAACAATCGTCATTGTATATAACAAGCTTACATAGATTAACTAATAGTATCTAAATTAATATCAATCTATATCACTTTCAAAATAAAAATCTTACATACGGTTCTCTTACAATTCAACAATTCTTACTTTATAATGTTATTTCTATTTTACATCATTGATAATAAATGCATATAAGAATGTCAATAATAACCAGATAGCGACAATGGTTTAAGTTTAAATCTTTCCAAGAATCAGGCATCCCCATTCAGAAGAATTCCTCTTTTTTCTGGCCAGTGGAAATTTTTTTTTATTTTCAATTTAAATTTAATTTGAGGATAAAAAGATTTCTACATATTGGAGGAAATAACTTCAAAAAGCATCTTAAAATGGTGAAATCTCTGCCTGTTCTCCTCATGAAAGCCTGTGGCCCTCTGACCCTCAGTTGATATTTTCAATTACCTCTATTTTTTTATTCCTTATGGGAACCCTGAAGGATACATAATTAAATTCAAATTCAAATTAAAGTAATTTTACATCTTAATGCAAAACTTGATTGATTGCCATAAACGGTGGGATGTTCAGAAACCAACAACCATCATAATTATTAAGCTAGAGTTAATGCCTTTATACACATTTAATAAAGTTTTAGAACAGTTCACAATGTACCTATAAGCAACTCATGGAATTTTTTTAAAATAAAGAGACAACCACTATATTGGAATATTAAACTCTAAATTTTTGTATCAGATCAGATATCAGAGACACTGATAGCCTTAATTTGCACAATTTGAATTTTCAATCAAATGTTCCTGGTTCATGTAATAACACTAAAACTAGGTGTTTGATGAGGTCACTAAATGCAAGCATATTTTACAATTAGTGGCATCATCAAGCACTAGGTTTTAGTGGAATTGCAGGAACAACAGACATCTGAATGAAAATTGGAAAAATGCAAATTGATGCAATCAGAGTCCCTGATACACATAAAAATTTTAGAAAAACTCTTTACAATCCCTTTAAGCTAGAGCTAATTGCACTAATTTGACTATAGTGTTTGTAAATATTGCTTTACTGCCTTAATACACATATTATAAAGTTTTGGAACAGTTCACAAGGTACCTATAAGCAACGTCATGGAATTTTTATTAAATTGATTAAAGAGACAATCACTATATTGGAATATTAGATTAGATATTGGAAATTAATTGCTCTTTCGCTTCCAAACGGTTGCATGGGCAACAGTCCACTGATTCTTTCTGGCTGTTTCTCTAATGAAGAATGGCATATTGATGTCATCTACCAAATCGAAGAATGGTCCTAATGATTTTAATAATGTCATAAACCCAGTGACTGGTTGTCCATCTTTATTATAATATCCACCCAACAAATTTTCCTGAAAAAAATAAAACACTTTTGTTAGGAATAGCATAGCCTTGTGTCAACATAAGAAAACATGTCTGTCAAGATTCAAGGACCATAGTAGTAAACTGCACTTTATGCTTCAATATGCTTATGACATGCGAAAGGTACAAAGAGATAGCGTAACAGAGTTCAAAAGGTTGTGAATCTGACTTGCATTTTAAAAAGCATAAGACCTTTGAAAGTTTCTCTAGCACAGTCGGTTAGAGCATTGGTTCTTTACATGATGTGATTTGCTTGGCTACGTCAAGCAAATGGCGGTCGTGGGTTCCGATCTTGATCAGCGTGTGAAAGTCTGATGACTTTGAATAAGTCATCTTCACTCATAATTCCAGTCGACCCAGCTGTAAATGGGTACGGATAATCCTGGAAAGATCAATGTCAAGAGGTTCGGCCAAGGACCAGCTGGTAGAATGGATCCTAAACTGTAAATCTTAGTTGTTATTCTTGTAAAATATAGTTGTTTCTTTCTTTTCTTTCAATGAAAATACATACCCTCTCAGTGTATTCTGCAAGCCAAGTATATGGACTTGTAATAACTAATATTCCACCAGGAGCAACTAAATCTCCCATCCTCCATAGAAAATCAAAAGGATGATGGAGTCTACAGATTAAATTAGCAGCCAATACAACCCCAAATTGTCCTAGATCAGCTGGTAAACAACAGGCATCACCTTGTATAAATCTAGTTCTATCTCGATGCTGTAAAGAAAAAAGAATGCACATGCAATGTCTTACAGGAAAGTAAGTAATTATGCATCCTAAAAAGAACAACTGGAACAATTTGGGATTGCCATGTGTCTTTTTAAACTACCTTTATCAATATATCAGAACCTAAGTTTGCAAATGGCAAAGATAACTATATTTTGCCAGAAATCAGAATTATTTTTTAGGTCATTTGAATCATTATGTTTCTGCAATGAAATCATGAGCTATGCTGGTTTAGAAATAAAGACTTGTGAGTAGTGACATAAATTGATGCATCAAAATAACAAGAGCTCATATTCTTTAACTCACTATAGTTTTATCAACTCTAGCTGTTAAATCTGTAGTTATCTCCCCTTCATCATAAATACTATAATTAATCAAACCATCTAATTTTAACTGATTACAGGTATCAACAAATCTCTGACTGTAATCTAATCCCACAACATCATCAAAAATACGAGCTAACTCAAATGATGATCTTCCTACAGCACAACCAATGTCGAAGGCTCTCGCAGGAACTCCGGCCTGTAAAATATTATTGCATATCAAAATTTTACACTACTGTCTTTAATTATCAGATGCATGGTATTGTATCAATCATATATTTTTTTTTCTATTTATAAGATACATTGTACATGTGTAATTACATTTAAAGAGACAGGTAGGCCATTTTTTTTTACCAATTAAACTTTACTCTCAGGAACTGGAATTTTTAGCTGAGCAAATTGATAATAGCGTTCACAGCTCACTGTCAAAATTTTGAGCCCTCAAATCTATGTGTGTCCAGAATTATCAGCATTTAAATGTTAAATTGATGACTGGTCAATTTAAGATACTCTGTGATATTGAAACGACTTATGTAGAAACAGAGTGAAATTCCTACTTTGAGATATTTTTGAAGGAATTATGTGATCTTCGTACAGTACTTCTGAAGACTATTTACATATATTCCACACTCAAATCAAACTGTCTGATACATTGCATCTAATGATATGATACATTGTTTCTAATATCTCATACAATGTATCTTTTCTCATACATACATTATATAAACATTACCTTAGGTTTGTAGTGTTTTAAACACAAATCAGCACATCTTTTGGGAAAATCTAGCGCATCTTTTGGTCCAAAATCGTACTTCAATATTTCATTCGGCTGTCCATAATGGAAAACCAAATATTCACTCAACAGTTTCTTCGTTTCATAGACATTTTGGTGTCGTCTGTCATTTCTCTCGGAATACAGTTTATAACTTGAATAGCACGCCACGCCCACTGACAGTGCCATTGCAGGTATGACTATATATCTATGATCGATTCCGAACGCTGTAACAGATGCCATGGTGCTTCAGAATTTCAATAAATAAGCTTAACACGTGTATAACTAGTATCTGTACTCGAACTTTATAAATAAAATGATTAAAGTTCTCTACCAAGGGGAATAACTTCTAAAATTTCAGACCACAATTATATCATAGCCGAAAATTTTCCCCATATTATTTGATACAATATGCATATTATAGTATTTTTTCGCAGAAAAAGCTTATAAATATTTCGACTCTGCAAGTGATTTACTAAGCTTTTAACCCCACAATACTGATTTGTCATTGTAGTCTCTACTTGCAAGTGTATATTGGCTTAGCAAGTCACCTAGGGAACCATTGATAAGTTTAAAGGAATTGTAACTTCAACTTAAAAATTTCAATGATGCAAATTAGTTCGTTATAAGGGCCTACAAGCAAGGAAAATCTTTTTTTTCATTAAATACCGATAACACAGGTTTTTTTCTCGATAAGTTCGGGGTTTTTTTAGTATAAACATGTTTTAATATCTTTCATTGATAAAAGAAGGGAATTAAAGTTTCATATTTCATAATAAGATGTTTCAATATCAGTGAAATAAAGATGTATATCTTTATCATTCAACTGAGCTTTAAAAATGTAAATAATAGATACCAAGCCTTGAACTGCCAGTCCGATAGTGTATATACAGTGGTTAACAACTTGTCACTGGCAGTGAAAGTCTACCAAATGTTGAACTTGACGTGGCACGTGACCTCAGTATATGAGTATAACGGTATATTAGAGTGTATCAGTGATATTCAACAGTAA
The DNA here is from genome assembly GCF_000327385.1 of Lottia gigantea. Taxonomy (NCBI): domain Eukaryota; kingdom Metazoa; phylum Mollusca; class Gastropoda; family Lottiidae; genus Lottia; species Lottia gigantea. The sequence goes on from NW_008710601.1 coordinate 809,274, forward strand.
GATAAGTGTGATATATCATCAATAACTCATAGTAAATTTTGCACGTTGTGTTACAGAAATTAACAAAGATACAAAAATGGTTGATTAGGTGCAAAATGAGAAAGAAAAGAAAGATAGTATTCCTATGCCTGATTTTGGTATGGTTTTGTGGAACTATTTATATCTTCTGGGACAGTCTGCTGGGAAAGCCAGGAACCACACATGTGAGTGAATTCCTAAACAATTCGTGGCATTTATTTATATTGTGATGTGGCGAAAACACACTTAAATGTAGTGCTATATCCCTAAAGTAGACTTTCAAAATGTGTAGTTTCTATTGATTTACCAACTTGTGTAGGAGAGAACAAATAAAGCAAAATGCAATTAAATAAATTTTTGTTTAACTTAGAAATGAATGAAGGAAAGACACATACAGGCATGAATGAATGAATGGATAAATAACTCAGTTATCTGAAAGATTTTGATGTATTTTTCCATGATAGTTATCACCCAAGTTTTTTTATAGGATTATCTAAGTAAATAAATTTTTCATTGATAATGTCATGTACTAGCATATAAATTATATCACAATCATTTTCTACTTCACACTATATTAAAATACAAGTGATAACCTTACAGATAAACTTTATAAATTGACAGAATTTTTATTCGTTAAATTTGAAAATTTATCATTATTTTCTGCATATTAATCTATGATTTTATCTCAAAATATTTGATAGATTTTTTTTTAGGAATCAAAGATTTCATTGCTCAATGTTTTAAAAGTAATCATAATTTTTTGCATATCCAGCTATGATTTTATCACAAAATATTAGATAAAGTGTTTAGATTTTTTAAATGCGTGAGAAATTTGATTGTAAATTGCTAAACTATTTGATAAAGTGTTTTTTTTTGCTTCAGAATTTGGATTGTAAAGGGCAATATAAAACTATTTGATAAATTTACATTATATATTCATAAAAGTAGGGCCTATATACAGTAGTAACATACCATCGTAACAGTAGGCCTACTGAATTTATAGTAAATAAGGGATTTTGTCATAACTCTTTGCTAATACAGCTAAGATTTTGATTTAATATAAACATCTTAAATTAAAATTACATTTTCATTACATTTGAAATTTCAGATATATTTCTGTGTAGTCTATGTCTAATGTTTTTAGATATTTTAATTGAATTACATTTTCATTACATATTTAAATATCTTTTCAGATTCAGACGTGATTTTGTGATATTAGATATTTGAATTAAAATTAAACCTTTTACATGTGAAATTAAAATTTCATGAGTATAAACTTAGAAATTATCCTTTTCCTTTTCCTGTATCTGTATCTGTATGAGATCATTGATAAATGTTTATTAAAGGCTACATTTCAAATTACTGTTATAACTTTTTCACCGTTCCTTTGACCAATCGTACCTTAGTCTCAGAGAAATGAGAATTTATTTAGCTAAGCTAATCAGTAATAGTCTTTTCTTGAGGCTCTGTCTTATATAGAAAAGACACATACAGAAAAGACATATATAGAAAAGACACATATAGAAAAGACACATACAGAAAAGACATATATAGAAAAGACATATATAGAAAAGACATATATAGAAAAGACACATATAGAAAAGACACATATAGAAAAGACACATACAGAAAAGACATATATAGAAAAGACATATATAGAAAAGACATATATAGAAAAGACATATATAGAAAGATACATATAGAAATCGAAAGTGAAATTCCTAGTTTTAAGTATTAATGAATGAATTATGTGTTTCTCATGAATTTTAAGATCTCCTGAAGATTATATTCATATATTCAAGACACAAATCTATCCCTTTCATTATGATATTGATATATTTTTAGACAAAGTATGATATAAAGACTCTAGGTTTAAAGAGATATATCAATAGTTATAATGAAGAAGATGTACAGGAACCAGTTAGAAGACATGGTTTTAATATACTAGTCAGTAATAAAATACCACCAGATAGAACAATACCTGATGCTAGAAGTCCAAAGTAAGTTTTTCTCAGCTTAAGGCCAAATGTGAAAGGGACAGATGTGGTCTGAATATTTTTCAGCTATGAAAGCTTGTTTTCAGCTATGTGTATCCTTTTTCAAAATTTAAATCTGACATCTGGTTCTGGAGCAATCCAAAACTCTCCAATCATCACAACTATTTTCATTTTCTTTGCCAACTATGGCCAATGAAAAGATAATGTATTGTAATTCATGTATTTGAATGGGAGAATTATAAGTAATATATAACTGCTGTGGTAGGAAGTCAGATTTGAATTCTGAAAGGTGATACAGTCATATTATGGATTCTAGAAGCAGGAGTATTTGTGCTTAAGTATAATTGATATCACATAGCAGAAATAATATTAACAGATACACCTCACTGCATATTTTCTAGAAATAAGTAATATGCAGTAATTTGGTCTACACTCATGGTTAAGGATTATCTGGATTAAAGAGATTAAAGATTGCGTGATGTAACATAGCCTTTTAATCCTTGTTTTTATCCTTTTCAGGTGTTTATCACATTTTTCTGGCATTCCGCAATTTTTACCAACCACAAGTATTATTATAGTCTTTTATAATGAAGCTAGATCGGCATTACTTAGAACTATAGTCAGGTACAATTCTTCTTTACTTATTATTTCCTTCAAAATGGCTGCCCTTTGGTCGTAATTTTTTGAAGAACGTAATTAAAAATGTGGCCACTCCAAAAGGGATACTTGGTGAAAAATATAGAGGAGTATCAGTATTTTTGGGATGGTGCTTGGATAAATCATTCAGAAAAAAGGGACATTCTCTTCCATCCTGCTGCACATTTTTCGACCAAGGACTCAAATAAACAATTATATTAAGTACATGTATGTGTACTCTCCAAATCCAAATAACATAATATTGGTTGTGTTTTGGTTTTTGATGGCCCAAATGTTTTTGTGTTTCAGTATATTAAAAAGAACTCCAGAATTTTTATTAGAAGAAATTTTATTAATAGATGATTTTAGTGAAAATAGTATGTATATATTGTAATATTTTCACTGTCAAAATAGTGCTAATAATTATTGACTATATTACTGGATAGATATTTAAAGAGACATATGCGCCATTTCAGAGGGTTCATTTCAGTCTTGAATATATGTAATGGTAAATAGTCTTCAGAAGTACTAGAAATGTTAGAAAATAGCATGATTCCTTTAAAAAATACTTCTAAGTTTTACTCACTATTTCTATATTATGCCTTTATATGTATCACAGTATCTTAAAATGACGAGTCATCATTTTAACATTCAAACACTGATAATTCTGTACACTCATGGATTTGAAGGCTCAAATTACAACGCTGAGCTGTGAACACTATTACTGAATGGCTCAGCTAGAAAAATCCCAGTTCTGTGACTTAAGTATGATTGGTCAAAAAAATGACACATCTGTCCCTCTAAAACAAATTTGTGCTGTTTCTGAGAGATAAATGCTCTAAACTTGTTTCTGAGAGTACACACAAGAACCAATAATATTTATTTGTCCACCAACAATGAGATAGGGCACAGTTTGAAATAGTCCAGTTGTTTTAAAATCTTGCATGAAGAGGTAATTAAGAAATAAAGCTGAAATTCTAATTTATTGACTTTGCTTTTAGTTCATGAAACATTTTTTTACATTCCAGTTGAAGATGGTAGTGCATTAGTCAATCTACCAAAAATCAAACTAGTCAGAAACCAAAATAGAGAGGGTGAGAAGCCTAGTAGTAGCTTTATTTTATCTGTCATGTATTTTTGGAAAACAAGATTTGAACGACATTTAGAAGTTGAGAGCACAAGGGAATTATTATGGTATAACAGTTTCACAATATAGGTTTTATCTTGAGATGAGTATTGATATATCAGAAGAATGTTGACTCTTATATTTTCAGCTATTTCAGTTAAAGAAATGATATTACCACAGATAGTATTACAGAGACATCCTTAGTTAACATATCTAATTATCTTAACCTTTAACTTGCACCTTGTTTTATCATAAATCTTTATTTTGTGACCTAGGCCAGTGCTTTCATGAGACTATGTTCTCATCACCATCTAACACACATCTTTAATCTGATGAAGACACATGTAAATTGTGTTGAAACATTATGTACTTTGTTATTAAGAAGTGTGTTATACCATAATATATTCCCTTGTGTTTTCAGTTATATGTGCTCTCAACTTCCAAATGTCATTCAAATCTTGTTTATATTTTTGAAACATGAACTTCAGTATATATGGTAATTGGAATTAATTTTAACTGTTAATTGTGTTTATTACAGGTTTAATCCGATCTCGTGTTAAAGGAGCTAAGCTAGCTAAAGGTAGAATCCTAACTTTCTTAGATAGTCATTGTGAAGTAAATATAGGCTGGTTACCACCTTTAATACAACGTTTATCTCAGGTATTCATTACAAGGTTATTTTAGGAGACATATTGGATATCAAAGGGATGAGCAAGTCTTGAAAATTAACCTTTGATGTTGATGCAAGTAGCAGTTTTTCTGGTTCATGAGGATCCTTTTTACCACCTGGTCCTTTACCAAACTCTTGGCATTGATCTTTCCTGGATTATTCATATCCATTTACTGCTGTGTACACTGAAAGAGCAAAGAAGACTTATACTATGTCACCAGACTTACACATGCTGACTGAAATAAGAACTCACAACCACCATTTGTTTGCAACCCCACTTTGTAAAGCAGCACCATTATTTGATTTGACAGTGAGATGGTTCCAGCTTCTAGTGTGGGTCTATTCTTTCAAAAATGCTGGCATAATAAAGTCCTTTATCTATTTTCAGGAACCAAGATCTGTTGTTACTCCTGTCATTGATCCTATAGATAAAGATTCTTTTGATTATGAAAAATTGACAGAAATTCTGCGAGGAGGTAAGCTGGCATTGAATTTTGGGACACCCTATTGCTAAGATGGTTTCAGGAATATGCAGCCTGAATTCAGTTATTAAGCCACCACAAAATGAAGAATTCCACCATTAAAATGCTTACTTTAATGAAGAATTTTCATCATAAAACCAATTAATGTAACTCCCAAAATGAAGATTTAGCTTAGAGTGAAAAGCATATTTTAGAATGATGAATTCTTCCATAAATTGTCTACTAATTGAAGAATTCCATTGAATTGAAGAATGTTACATCTAGAGATAGTAATTTTCTAGTTGTAAGATAGACTTGCCTGGATTTGGACTGTAGAAATTTAATAAGAGTTCCCTCCCATTATCTGCTATATAATTATTTTAGGTTTTGATTGGAGTTTAAATTTTCGATGGGAAGAACAACCCATTGATATCAGGAAAAAAGATGAAATACAACCAGTCAGGTAAAGGTTTACGAAAAAATATTTTCCTTTTGAATGATAAATGTGCAGTATGCAAAGTTTTCATTATCAAAAACGTCTTAAATTATACCTGAAAATATTTCTAAAATGTACTATTTATATCTATATATCTTCTTGATCAAACTGAATTTTTTTAAAAGGGTTGATTAAAAACGGTGATGACTTATTGTTAATTAAGCAGTTTGACCTAGTTTTAGTGTTTAGCTTTATAACAGCTCGATATTATTAGTAGAAACCTGAAGAATATATGGGAAACATATTTCTCTACAGAGTTTATTTTACTTAAATCTATACACTTGTTTTCTTACACCTACCAAAATACATAACAAACTTAAAAACCTTACATAATGTTTATAAATAGTTTTGGTGTTTTGACGTTAGAAAATAAATGGCTGGATTGTTTAAGTTAAAACTTTCAGATATGTTAATGGACATGTTTCTCTAGATATTGGTGTATAGTTTAAAAAACAATTTTTTTTTTCGACCTACAAAAAAGTGGAATGCCCATTTAAGTCAATGTTTTTGGAACCAAAAATACATATGTTAATGAGATTAAGTATTGATATTTTTTGGATGAAAGCAACTTCTTCTGCTCTGCACATTCAAGATCTTTTGAAATTGAAGTGATTTTTATCTTGCTCAAAGTTTCCTCAGGGTAGATGAAAAGACTTTTCCATTCATGGAACATATTGATCCATCGAAGAAAATCTATTATTTACCAAGACTTGAAAACAACTCAAATTTCTGTTTGTTTCTAGACATCAATCATAAGTTTTAAACAGAATATTCTCTTTGATTTTCAGGACGCCTGTGATGTCAGGAAGCGCTTTTAGTGTTCAAAAAGATTATTTTATGAGTATGGGAAGTTTAGATACAAAAATGGATATCTGGGGTGGGGAAAATTTTGGTTAGTAAAAAATTTATATTTTTTAAAAAATATCGAAAGAGAAACCCATCAAAATTAATGAGTATTATATTATTATAAAGATATATTAATAGAATGTTTTGGATGGGCTGAAGCTTTGTTTATTAGAGTGTTGAAACTCTGATGCCATTTTCTTTGTTATGCTAGTTATAATCTTGGTCAGGTGTTGAAAGTCTAACGACCTTGAATGAGTATCTAAATAAGGGGGGAGTCACGGTGTCTGACATGGAAAGTCTAGTCATTTGGATGGGACAATAAACCAAGGCCCTGCGTGCTATATGCTCAACAGTTGCAAATCGAAAAAGACCAGACTAATGCTGCTGTCTTGGCAAAATGCCCCTCATTGCAACCTGCATAACATTGCCCATCTTCATTAGCCCACATGATGCAGAAAAGTACGATGTAAAACTCCATTCATTTCATTTCATTTTCGAAAAAAAGGGTACCAAAAAAACTGAAGACGATCATGGCTTTGAATGTGTATTAAAGACACTTCTAATAGCAACATTCTGATTCCATGTTCGACTTCTTTGGTACCTTTTATTCCAAAAAGACTTACCAGATTATGATGTCACTACCACGAATACTATTTGGCTCAGTGCAAAAAGAAGCTGTAAGTTACTGTGATACAGATATGACAGCTAAATAGCTCTTTTGAATCCTTAAAGGGTTGTAAAGAAGTTTTCTAAACTTTGTATGTGTATCGGGGACAATGATAGCATCAATTTGAACCATTTCAATTTTTAATCAGACGTCTGTGTTTCTAGCAATTCTACTAAAACTAATGCTCAGTTCACACCAACGGCGCTTTGATGGCGCTTTAAAGCGGCGTCCAAAGCGGTACCAAAGCGTAACAAAGCTCGACTAAAGCGCCAGGGTCGTAATAGATCGTTGGAAAGCTTTGAGCAAAGCTGGATATTCGGCAAGAGCGCCAAAAAATTTTAAACTGTTTAAAAATTTTGGGCGCTCTGTCACGAATTGATTAAAGCGCCGAGAACGTATCAAAGCTTAACAAAGCGTAACAAAGTTCAGCAAAGCTTGATTCAAAGCGTAGGAAAGCTTAACAGAGCTTTATTCAAAGCGGGGACCCCAGTTTTCACGGTCTGTCACCACTTGATCAAAAGCGGCATGAAATCGGCCATTTCGAAATGTATAACAGAGCTTAACAATGCATAACAGAGCTTGATAATCGTATCAGAGCGTGATTTAAAGCGTCATAACCGCATCAAAGCTTAATAAAGCTTATCAAAGCGTGATTTAAAGCGTAACAAGGCCTGATCAAATCAGGAAATAATTCGTCCCCAAAGCGTAACCAATTCGTATCAGAGCTTATCAGAGCGTAACATTACTTAGGAGATCGTGATATTTTTTGAAAGTAAACAAAAAATGCTGGCACTTTGCTCGCCGATTTAAAGCGCAGCATTCGACATTGGTGTGAACTAGGCTTAAGTGTTTTATGACGTCACTCGCAAACGTACAAACAATTTTTGCGGGGGGTGATGTCATAAAACACTTAGTGGAATTGCAGAAACCACAGACATTTGATTAAAAGTTGGAATGGTGCAAATTGATTCTATCAGTGTCCGTGATACACATAGAAAATTAAGAAAACCTCTTTACAATCCCTTTAATGAGTTTCATATCTATACATACTGAAACATTTGACGTCTGTTATTGTAGAGTTATCATTTAGAATATGGATGTGTGGTGGTTCTATTAATATTATACCATGTAGTAGAGTGGGACATATTCTACGTAAAAAACATCCTTATAGATTTCCTGATGGTAATGTTAATACTTATCTTAGGTAAGTTAATACATAGTCTACATAAAAAGTGAGGCCTACAATAACAATTAGTGAATTTGGAGTTTCAAAGGTTTTGCTTTCTATTAAAAATAAGACAAACAATTGCAACATAATCTTTGTAAGACATATAGAAGCAGGAAGGTAAAAATTAAGAACACAAGTTATATGGATATACTACTTCTAGATTTATTACATACTACGTTTTGACACACATACAGGTAACGTACAAATTTTTACCTGTATGTAACAAACCTAGAAGTAGTATATCCATATAACTTGTGTTCGTAACGATTGCAACAGTTTTTTCATCATAAATAGGCCATATTTATGTATGATGCGCAATAAATTTTCATAAGGGTAGACAGTGCTGTACATCACTTTCCTCTGGCATATATGCTTGTTTTCAGATTGCGAACCATTAGTTGTATATGGGCTATATGTACATATGAATTTAGTATGAGACTCCATTTTTCTTTCTAGTATATGTCAGTAAACGTGTTGAACTTGTTTCAGAAATACTCGTCGTGTAGCTGAAATGTGGATGGATGAATACAAGAGATTTTTCTATGCTGCCAGACCGTCATCTAGAATGCAGACATATGGAGAGTAAGTAATTGATTAGAGCTCACCATGTTCTGCCCACAGATGTCTTGAATGAACAATCCTCAGCAGGATACCTTTATTGGAGATGGGGGTCTCCAAAATCAGACTTTGAAGAATAGCATAAAACAAGGGGCATTTTTATTCTAGCCATAACTGGTTCATATTTCTTGTGTCTATTTGAAAAAAAACATCCCTCATTAGATTTCTAGATTGATCCAGTCTAAATCTGAATACAAATGTTTTCATTGAACGACATTATAATAGTCTGTAACTATCAATTGATGCCATTTCAACTAATATATACCCCTTATTATTCTATTGAACAGTTTATCAGAACGAAGAAATTTAAGAATTAAGTTAAAATGTCAGAATTTCCGTTGGTATTTAGAACATATTTATCCTCAATTACAGTAAGTAAATCATTACTACCAGTATCCCTTATCACATAGACTGATGCAGGGTTGTAGCAGCAAAGTCTGGTTGACTTCTGCGAAGCTTGCGCCCAAATTGAAATCATATGAAAATGATTGGAAAAGTGCATCAGTATGGTTTATCCTTTCAAAATTAGGTGCAGAGCTGAAAGATAAAGGACATAAGCTGCAGTATTTGATTCAGACAAAAACCTACCAGGTTGGTCTGTTGAAAGTTGACGTCTGCTTCGAGTTTGATGATATCGCAGTCTGACTAGGTAGTTGTTGGTAGTCATGGTAGTTGGTAGTATAATCAGGATCAATTGAATGGTTCGGTACTGTTGGATTGGTTGTTGATCTAAGAGTGACTATTTTCATAATGTTTGTAGGTTACCAGTAAGTGATGAGTTAGCCTATGGTCACGTCAAACAAGGTGATTACTGTCTTGACCTTGACCCTGGACAACTTCCTGTCATTACTAAAATTAGATTATGTAGTGAAAGTAAAGAAGCCCAGGTAAGATTTTACACATCAGAGCTTACATTAAGCTCATGAAATTTTAAAGGGTTTAGAGTTTTTTAGTTGGGCATATCACATTAAGAATGAAATTAGATGCCCCGTTCATCTGTGATTTCAGAAAAGCTGAAATATTGAATGATTTAGAATGTAGTAGAATGTACTACCTTACTCTTGCTCTCAGTGTGAAGAGACACCTGAAATTTATTATAGGACTGGTCATGGAGGCGTAAAGGTATTATAGTTAGTAATGGTATGTGTTTAACATCTGATCCCCTAGTAACACATCTCTATGTTGTGGTACAGTTCTGTAACTATGGTGATAATCAGGTAAATGTGCATCAATTTACTACTTTTACTGCATCTTTTTGTTTTTAAATGGATACACATGCTTTTAATGTTTTTTTGTTTTTTTTTATATGCCCACACATTAATGTATATAGCCGTCGCCCCTGTCTGTCCGTCCGGAACTTGGTGTGAGTGTTTGTAATCATCCAAGGATGAACCCTATTGAAAATCTGATGAACCGAAAAATATTTATTATGAGTTATTGCCCTTGTTCTTGAATTGTTTGTGGACACGATAGAGAGCTGGTTTCTTAATGGATTCTGGTTTCTTAATGGATTCTGGTTTCTTGATGGATTTTGACGAAACTTGGTGTGAGTGTTTGTAATCACCCAAGGATGAACCCTATTGAAAATCAGACGAACACAAAGATTTGCCACTTGCTGCCACTCAAAAAATTCAATTCTATATGGATTAAATGAAACTTGACATGTTAAATTAATCCCACTTGAATAAAAAAGCTGTAAACAAAACCCATGAAATATGAAAATTTCACTCTCAGAAACATTCATTTACTGATAACTCTTGTCAACCTCCCGGACAAATTAGCTGCCATCACAAAGGTGGGGGTATTATGATGGCATCGCTATTTTTCAACCTGGTTTCTTCATCTAAGTGATGCAGATAGGAAGAACTGACTAATTTTAAAAATTGTCTAGTCATTTGTACAGGTTGGTACATGTTACAGATTACTTCACATTTGGAAGTTGAAAAATAGTAGACTCATATCACTGCAATACTTAATTTCCCATATTGCACACTACACTGCATTTCAAGTCTTTATGAACTCATAAAGAAGAGAAAAGTATGAAATTGGATTTCGTTGATTTGTGACTGATAAATTTTGTTAAATTCTAGAGATGGTACCGTCATGAGAAGCAGATAGTACATGAATCTAGTGGAATGTGTATTGATAGCTATATGGCTAATAAAGGGCTTGTTTTAGCTGATTGTGATAATTCTTTAGATTCTCAACACTGGCAGTTATCAGTTGAAAATTCGGCCAGTTTAGAAAAAGATTACTTAGATAATACTTAAAATGAAAACAGGACAAGATGGAGCCTCTGTGTGAACAAAATTGTTTTTTTACGTTCATCTGAACAAAGGGACATCTCTGTGTGAACAATTTATTTTAAACATCATCTGAACAAAGAATATAAGAAAAGTACATAGTAATTTAAACATTTGCTTTACTACCTGATAAAGCTCCTTTTCCCTAGGGAGCCGCGGTGGATCAGTGAGTTAGACATTTACTCGCAAACCAGAAAGTCAATCCCAGCATAGGTCGAGATAATACCTTCAGATTTTTCAACCCGAGTGGCTGACATGGAAAAAGCATCTAGTTGTACGGATGGGGACAATAAACCGAGGCCAAGTGTGCTACAGACTGTGCACATTAAAGAACCCTCGACAGTTGGAAATTGAAAAGATAAAGATGGGTTTCCTTATTTTTTAGTGTCAAATTAAGCAACTATTTGATTAATTGGTGTTTGTAATGAATTATCATGTATTCTTAATCATATCATTATGTTTTTTATTGCATATAATTAAGAGCTTTAACCAATCATATATGTCCATGTATGTACAGTCTGGATAAACAAAAAAGACTTTTTGACCTTTCTTGATCAGCCACTCATTGGAATTGTGCTGGTAATTCTCTTCTAATTTAGCTAATTATGAATTGATTATGGACATGTGAGAAAAACCGGTATTTTTCCAAGTCATTAAAACACCTCTACTTTCTATTCATATAAGTATTAGCATTTTCATTTTCATAAAAGTAAATAAGGGAACCCATCTTTAAAAAAGCTTTATCTTAATATGATCTCCATCTATATTAATTCTATTTGTATTATGTTAAATATTTATCTTTTAAAGTGTATATACTCTAAATGTACCTGATTACCTTTGTGAATGCTAATGCATTTAATCAACATAAATTGGATACATTTACATAAATTATAATAAATGTACATTAAGTAGTGTTAACATGGAACACAAGCTCTTGGAAAAGGTACTTAGAATTGCACAGACATGATAGTGTATGTACTTATTTATCTATAGATGCCTAAAGTGCAAATGTACTTACAGCTGTACTTATGTACTTATTTTAAGCTTTTTCTCATAGAATATTATAGCATTTGTGCCTAAGAATGTACATTTCATGTATCAATGATATAAGAATGCTGTAATGAAATAAGCTCTTCATGTCAGTACTTAAAAGTACAATTATACTAAGAGCTGTAATAACATGTACTTATTTTAAGCTTTTTTTCATAGAATGTTATAACATTTGTGCCTGTATTAATATTGTGCCTTTAGAAAGGCAAGTATGTACATTAAAAATGTATTTTCATGTATCAATGATAGAAAAATGCTGTATTGAAACCTGGCCTTCAAGTCAATATTTAAAAGTACATGTATACTAAGAGCTGTTAGAACATGTACTTATTTTAAGCTTTTTTTAATGGCATGTTACATTTGTGCCTCTTTGAATATTTGTGCCTTTGAAAGGTATATCATTAGATATATCATGCTCTGTTAGAATTGTAGAAACAGATTTTTTCCCCAATTTTATAATTCATGCAACTCAAACTGTTTAAAAATGTACTAATGTTCACTTTTGTGATATAATTCAACAATGTCCAATACCACTTAATTTATTTTTAAATTCTTTTTGATGATCTTATTATGTTTTTAAATTGTGCCGTATTTTGCGTATCTTTTTTTATGTTGTGTCGTGGAATGTTTTTCTCAGACTTAGTCTGTCTAGTCCAATATCATATTTCATCTTAATATTTATTGATATTAGTTTGTACTTTGTAACCTTTCAGGGGCTAAATCTGAGAGAGTGATTAAGAGAGCAAGGGATTGAAGTCTTAGATGTTTAAGCTTTTGAGTCTCAGTCAAAAAAATGCTGACTTTGAGCTCCGCATTTATAAGCTTATATTCTCTGGTCAGAATAACTAAAGAGGTTTGCCAGACGTTCAGGACACCTGATGCCTCTGATGCCATTTGGCAACTAAGTTTGTCAACTTAGCATCTTAAGAAATATTACATTATTTGTAGCGTATTGTTTAAGGTATTTTTTAATGAGAAACCACATTTCTTTTCTGTTATTGTGAATTTGTAAACATGTTCTGCACTGTCTGTACTGTCGTATTTTCACAAACATGGAAGCAAACTGATAAAAAACTCTCTGTTAGGCTATGTCCCTATTTTGTTTTGAGAGGAATTTTTGTACATGATTATCTATCTACTTAGTGCCAAATTTTATCTTCAATCTTTATGAAATTCTGTCCCTTTGTATTATTATAAGTTTCTTGATGAAATATCATGATTATTTATTATGCCAAGAATCATTAAATTTCTTTTATATCTGTTTTCTTGTAAGATATTAAAACCAAAAGTGCCTGTCTGTTCACCTCAACAGTGATTTAACAGGTTAATTTGAATTTATAACATTTATGCTGAGAATTTTTTATGTTAAAAATAAATACAATATTTATACATAATATCATGTTTTGTATTTGTTTGTGGAAGGACAGGAACTATAAAGACCAATCAATGGAGCTGTATTTGATATTCTTGAAAGTAATAGTAGTTCTTAACTACCTGGAGTTTACTTGAAAGAAGTACTAATCCAGTTCTATATGTATATGTATACTTGATGTCCGATAGAGGATATTGACTGATGGTCATTTGAACTTTCCCTTCGATCATGTCTCTGCCAAAGTAACAGCCCAGACTCTGTGAACCATGGCAAAAAATGTTCCCCAATTTGATATCTGTTTCTGTGCATGGACTTCTTACCCAGAAAAAGTAAAACATTCTTGCCAATACTTACGTATTTGGAAATGATTATAAGCCATCATATTCAATAATTGTATAGCAGTGGTTCTCTCAAAGGAGAAGTACCATCATGTGTTTCAAAGATAGCAACTTGATATGTTGTCTGCTAATTAGATGAAATATGATGCCATGGTCTTTGCTTTAGTTATAGTGTTGGCTCAACACCCAGCCCCTTCCACCAATTGGACATGCACTTCAAGTTCTTGCACACTTACTTTTGTCTGTGTTTTTCATTTAAAATGGACAACTGAAGACATAATAAAAACAAAATTTTCCTAAAAGCAATAAATGCCATTTTTATTTCTTTAGAAGCGAGATAATATGTTATGGTATATTTCTTGTACAGAATTTCATGTTTTTATTTTAAACAAATATAAGTGTAGTATATTTACATAAACCAAACTTCAAAATAAATGTATTTTATCTCCATTCCAAAATAAGCCAAAAATTTGAAATTTTACACAAGCATTCATTTTCAAAAAATATTTCATTTTGGTTTTAGTTCACAATTATTAAATGATTCAATAATATATATATTGCAATGCATTTCACAGAAAATATTTTGCCAAAGTTAACATTTATATATATAATTTTTCTTAACAAAAACAATTTCCGTGCATAGCAACTAATGTACAGAGATATCATATAGAGTACATCTTTTCTACGATTCCCTCACATTTCCTCTTTCCTTCAAACACATATTCCAATCATCAAAGACTTGCAGGAACTTTTTGACAGCCAATTTGAGATATAAAAGTTGATTCATTCCTAATATTTTTATATTCGTCCCCGTTTTGAACTTTGGGACGAATGAAGAAATGAAAAATTCTCAAGTCATACATTAAAATTTCTACCCCTTATTAAAGAAATTGTTCCCTGTAATTTTATCATTTCAGATTTCAAAGGTTTTCAGATCTGCAATTTTATTTCTTTATGAAACAATGCAGCCCCAGGCCCTCTGGATATTTCTAGACACAAAATTTCCCCGAAATTTTTTACTTCTGCGTGCATTAAGTTTACTTAAAGGAATACTACGTCTTAGAATGAACATAAAATTTAAAGTCTCAAACTTGGTCAATAAGCGTATATATTCATCATTTGATCTTACCTGGTGTCATAACTATACAACAGAATCCCTGTTTATTGTGATAAATCTATAAAACTATGCAATTTTTGAAGTATGGAATTTTTGTATTATGGATTTATTGTATTATACAGAGATTCTGTAGAATAGTTATCACAGCAGGTCTCATTGGCCAAGTTTCAAAAATCCAACTTTTATGCCAATTCTAAGAGTATTCCTTTAATGTGCAGAAAGACGACAACAAAACTCATCATCATATGAAATAATATAATTACAGGCACTAATCCCTTTAAACATTTTCTCAATTCATAGTTTGATTCTTTCATTCACATAGTCAAAATATAAAATCAAAAGAGCTTAAAGCTCAAATGGAAGTATATCTTTCTTTCTCCAACATAGTTCAGACACAATTCTGATTGCCGTTAATAGAATGAAAAACACTGTACCAAAAATTATCCCCCATGATCAAAATATTTCTTAAAAAAACATTACTTTTTGATTCCACTTTCTATTACAGTTTCTTTCTCATTTTCAGTGGTTTTAAATTCTATCAACCAACAATAAGAATTGCACCTTTAATCTCCCTATACAGTGTACTACCACTACATGTAGCTTAAAATGTGCATCAGCAAAGTAAGAATGTATGTACACAACTTAATCAGAGTAAAGGCTCCCTCACACTACATGCATCTGATTTTCTGGCTTGCTGGTACTTTGCTGGTACTAACTGATTCCAACTTTCCTTTGCCTTATCAGCCCAATGCAAATAATCTTTTCATATTTTGGCTTCTGAATTTGTCAATAATCTTGTATAAACCAGGAGGCATATTCTCAAGGAGATCCTAGTGCGAGGATGTCCTAGGGCTCAAAACTGTTTCTGAGATATCCTAACACTAAGATCATTTCGAGAATACGTGGCCAGGTTTAGACGAATTTGGTTTTGCAGTATTAGTTTTGCGATTTCGTCTACTTTTGGGCTGAATCAGATTTGAAGTGCAAGAGTGGCCTTGACCCTTCAACTAATAGCACTACTGAGTACTACATAAAATATATCATTGTATAATATATATACAGTGTCTGATAAACAAATGCAGAAGCATAAAAATTAGGATTTAGGAATTTTTCTGCGGAACTAGTCAAAAGTAGTGAATTTGAAAACATATATGCCCTATTGTAAATTATAATTTGGTGCAGAATTGAGGGTAGTATAAATTTAATCTTGATCTACAAAATTGAATGTCTTACAAGTACAACTAAAAATTTTGAGGACTTTTATTGAGTGTTAACCTAGGAATCTGGAAGAACGTTAATAGTAGAAAAAATCAAAGTTACTTTTTGTACAAATAAGGAGACAAAACCTAATCTTAGCACATTTTCATTTTTTTTCTCCAAATTTTCTTTTAATCAACAACAAATTTAACAAAGATATAAGTGTTCTACTGACACAGTTTTTAACCTAGTATATTCATTTTTTCATGTCAAACTTCAACATATGTCTAACAGAAACTTGAGCGTAATAATACAATAATGTATATGTTTTTAGAAAGCGTTATTTCTTTGATAAAAATAAACAAATCTGGTTTTGATGTCAAAATTGGATGCGTGATGTGACACAAATGAATCTAAAAATTTTAGCATTTTCATTCTCTTTAACTTTTAGTTCGAAGTTTGTTTTTTATTTCATGCCAAAGTTTAAAATATTGTCAATACCAAAGAAATTGCAAATAAACATTTTAAACCTAGATATAGGACCAATATAATAAAACATTAATAATAATAATAATAATAAAAGCTTGTCACTTGGTGACCAGAAGCCCAATAATACACAACACCACACAAAACTAATTACAAGTAAAGTTAGGGACTACTTTTTACCTAGGTACCCAATAATCTTTATTCCTACATCTTGAAGAAATAGTTCCTTGATATACTTCATTGTACGACCAATCATTTCTGTTTCAAGTTCAAATAAGCAGTGAGTCATAACGTGTCAAATGAGTTAAAAAATTTGTACAGAGGTTATTTTCATTTTTAAAGTTGGGAAATTATGGAGACTTTTGGAACAAACTCATGCAAATTTTTGGAAATTCAAAATAAATTTTCTAACCTATTTAAATGTACGAGGACACTTAATATAGGTTTTATTTGTATCAATCCAAATTTTCATGCGATGTTTATGGTTCCTGTAATTCCACAAAACTAGACCAAATTATGATGTCACTATAGCAAAAATCATTTTCATTTGAATGATGCTTATATAGAAGCTCGAAGTATCCCCACATACAATGCCTAGAAAAATCTCTTTTAATTTCTTAAACTTTAAGAAATTTAGAAAACTCTAGAAGAATTCAGATCAAAAAGAAAACGCTCTTTAAAAGATAAAATCAAAAATTGATATAAATTCTAAACCATCATAAATTTTCCTTATACATACTTGTAACTTCAGTTCAAAATAGAATCCGACATAAAAAAAGTAAAATAACAAAATTTTCAAAAAATTTTACATTTGTAAATGCAGAAATGCTTTCGTATTTCAATTCGCCTTCATTTTTGGCTCATAATTTTATAGCCAACTTCAATAAATCGTGTATGAAAAATAACAATGACTTTATTATAGTTAATACACCCTTTAACTGTATTTCATTCTTGATGATACGGTTTTTATATTGGTATGCACTTGGTGCCATCAGACCAATATTTCAGTACTTATATACAAATCAGTCTTAACATATATATAACTAGCAAGGGTGGAAATGCTTTATAAGACATATATAAAAAAATGAGAGTGGTCTAAAGGCAATGTCAAGTTTTAGTTCTTACGTGTGTCTTTAATTCTTAGTATCCTGGCTTACTATTTTCATAAGGGAGATGATGTCAACTAGAATATATTTACACCATTCTTCATAAGCTAACAAGAGCACTCAACCAGATTCTCCTATTGCTGAGGTCAAAGGTTAGATCCAATTTTTGCTAAAACGAGGCAATTGGGATTTTTCAGTCTCTTGTGTCTTCTTTTCCAATTTACATATTGCTTCTAATCCTAACAATTAGGAAATTTGCATTTCAAACACTGTTAAATGCTATTTTTGGAGTTGATGTCACAAATGTTATTTCATTTCCAAAATATTTGAAGATCAAATGAATATTTTCTTAATTCAAACTGCTTGACATGTGAGACAAAAATTGAAGCAAACTTGACATTGCCTTGTCAGGTGGACAACATACACTAAATATATCTAAAAAAATTGTCTGAACTGTACAACAGGCCCGAATATAATTATAATAATAATAATAAAAAGTGTCCAAATTATAACATTCTTTATCGCAATATTTCACCTGCTACAGTTTTAACATTAAATATAGACAACTAAAATTTCCTTACAAAAAAACAATCCAGATTAAAGGGACACCTTAATCTAATTTTATTTTTCTTATAGATCCGATATTTCTATTTCCTAAAGAAAAATTCTAACAAAAAAAATGTCAGTTTTCGGAAATGTTCCATCGAAATGTCTCAATATTTATGGCATCATTATCAACTTGAAGTTAGGTTTAGTGATGTCAACTACCCAATTTTTCATTTTATCTTCAGAAAGTCCAAAAAATAAGCACGATCCATAAAAATTCTAAATTAGATGAAGTGTTCCCTTTAATTATATCTAGTATACGAATTGAATCCACATTACTTGAATAGATGTTAAAGCCGGATTGAATATAATCTGGATTATGATAAACAACTAGGTTATTTATAGTCAGTTTTTCTAGATTTTAATCCAGATCTAGTTGCAATCATTCCACTTCATTGCTTACTCGCCGTTCACCCATATTATTATGAGCTTCTAACATTTCAGTCAGCAAATCACAGAAAACAACACATCCCTCTCGTTTTAATTGTTGGAAATAAGCTATTCCTCGCTCTCCAGCTTGTCGTATATGGGTTAATAAAAGTAGTATCGAGGGAACGTGTCGACTATTATCAGCGTGAAATCGGCCCGATGTTTCAACTAGGGCATCCAGTATTACTTGTCTCATATCTTGTATTCGACTAAAACTAGCTAGTCTTCTTACCTCTGAAAAATAAAAGTAATCCATCTTTAATGACAACAATCTATTCTTCAATTGAAATTTTAAATCCCTGTCATGTCAGCTCCTAGGGAATTCATATACAAAAATTCTATGAACTTAACTGAGAGAGTATGTGGGTAACACAAGACATACTGGCACATATAGGTTATGATCCCACAATGCTGCAAGTGACATGGCTTACCTTATGGGATAAAATATGGTTAGATATTTTTGGAATTTATCTTTAAGTAAGATAAACCCTTCTTCTTCAGTTTTCAGGACATTTAAAACCCTTTCCCTCAGAAAATTCATCGTGATGGTGGTTTTAAATATCCTATCCACAAATTTCTTTTAATTCAATCACAAATCATTTGCATGTAATCAATGTCTTTTAAATCATACACAACACAATTTCTTTATAATCTTCTGCACAACAAATACATTTTACAAAATTTATTATAAATTCAAATTTAAAAATTCTAAAAAATCAAGAGGAAGCAATCTGGTAACTTAATAAATACTAACAAGGTCAATGAAGACTAATGCCTACCTGCATTTACTAATACTGTTGCCTGTAAAAGTAACAGTTCTTCTTTACTAATACAATATTGTACCATTAATTCTGATACTGCTGCAACTTGTTCTAATATCTCTGTCATTCCAGTTAAATTCCATAATTGTCTGCAAGTAAAGAATTTTTACTTATTTATTTATATATCTATAATCTTATGTTATTCATACATTTTGATATCTAAATGTTTTGATATCTATATATTATTCATACATTTTGATATCTATATGTTAGACATAAATTTTGATATCTATGTTATTCATACATTTTGATATATGTATGTTATACATACATTTTGATATCTATATGTCATCATACATTTTGATATCTATATATCTTTGATATTTATACAGGTTAGTCATACATTTTGTTATTTAAACATGTTATTCATACATTTAATATCTTTGCAGTTATTCATACAATTTGATATCTTGGTATCTATATCGTGGCTTGAAACCTCGTATAACGATATATGACGCGGAATTACTTTTCGAGAAAAACGCAAAAAACTATTTGTACGCATATTTTGTTAAAATCTTTTTTTATTATATTGTTATACGTGGTTTTCATTCTTGGAAAATATAAACCTTATATAACAATTCAATATCTCCGACCTATTCAACCAATAACTCGTATAATAATACAGTATACAAGGTTTTTCATTTTCATCCACAGAAAAGGAATTTTGAACCTCGTATAATAATATATTTTACGAGGTTTTAAATCTGACTGTTTATATACATGTTATTTAATTAGTGCCCTATGAGTTATTTACAATCATGCTAAGAATACGAGGATTTGATCACAAGGTCCGCGCTTTTACGAGCTTTCGAGCAGTACCAAAAAGTCAAAATGACCAAATATGGCATATACAAGGTTTCAAGCGGTCACCAACGATATATTGGTATCAGTATCAAAGCTTAATCAAATCATATTTTAATAATCTACATTATTATCTACAAATTTATACATATATCAATTATACTTCAGTCATAGACTTAATTTAACGACCAAGCTGAAGTATATTGTTACTAAAAAATATAATAAATTTGATCATAGACATAACCTTGATATGATAAAAACATAAAAAAATAACAAAAATAACTTTAAATAATAATAATAAATATGAAAAAAAAAACACCACTTACATACACAAGCAAATGGCTTCAGACATAGACAATCAATAATCTAGATGAAAATTTGATTTGGAAAGTAAATTTGGTAAAGAATATTTTTGCGTGAGACAAGTTGATAGTAATCTATGATTAATAAGACATGGAAGTCTAATAACCTTCCATTTATTATTTAATCTGAAAAACGTCTGAGGTAGCTGTATGTATTATTCATTCCCTCTAGCTTTACTTTTCAACATAAACATCACATTTCTAATAACTTGTCTAGACCTATATAACACACTTTTTCCTTTCTTCTTATTTCTTATTCACCATATATAGAACAATAGCAACCTAGTTCTAGACTAGATAAGTGGAAAAAAAGAACAAAAATAATAGACATTTGCTCTTGAAACATGTCTCAAAACTTCTAATCCAAATACATAAGCTGAAATAGAGCCCATGAAGAGGGCTGTAGCCCAATCATATGAAGTATGGCTTTTTGATGTCATTAGCTATTAAGATCTCTCCAGAGTTGGAAATTAAAAAAAGAATATGCTTATGATGCTGTCACAGTAAAATGTCCCTCATTGTACATAGTATGATGTAGAATTTCAAGTTTCCGTTTTATTCCAATTTACCAGTTGGCAGAACTCAAGCCATTTTTTTTTATGCATTTAAAGGAGCACCTTCCCTATCTGTTTGACCAATCATACCTTAGTTTCAGAAACAGGAATTTTTTTAGCTTACATAATCAGTAATAGTGTTCACAGCTCATCGTCGAAATTTGAGCCTTCAAATCCATATGTATTCATACCTGTTCACATTTGAAAGTTAAAAATTCAACTCGAATTTTAGTGAGACTATGCCATATATAGAAAACACATATATAGGAATAGACAGTGAAATTTCTAGTTTGGTATTGAACACTATTTCAACAGTGGTATTTCTATATCACTCTACAATTGTTGTATTGAGCACTATTTTAACAGTGGTATTTCTATATCTCTCTACAATTGTTGTATTGAGCACTATTTCAACAGTGGTATTTCTATATCTCTCTACAATTGTTGTATTGAGCACTATTTTAACAGTGGTATTTCTATATCACTCTACAATTGTTGTATTGAGCACTATTTCAACAGTGGTATTTCTATATCTCTCTACAATTGTTGTATTGAGCACTATTTTAACAGTGGTATTTCTATATCGCTCTACAATTGTTGTATTGAGCAAGCACTATTTCAACAGGGGTATTTCTATATCGCTCTACAATTGATGTATTGAGCACTATTTCAACAGAGGTATTTCTATATCACTCTACAATTGATATATTTAGCACTATTTCAACAGGGGTATTTCTATATCACTCTACAATTGATATATTTAGCACTATTTCAACAGTGGTATTTCTATATCACTCTACAATTGATATATTTAGCCTTAACAGTGAAAATATTTATTATTGTGAAAGCCCGATAAACATGGTTTAACAGACTAAATTGAATTGAAATTTCAAAGTTATGCTTCTCATTGTGCTAATTAAGACAGGTAATAACATGCAGTGTGCAATGAAGTTAATTTCCCACAGCAGTATAATAAGTCTACTTTTATTACAAACTGTCAAAAAATCTTTTATATGTACAGCCTGTAGCACATAGGGTTTCACTTAGTTGTCTCATTTAACAACAATAAGCTTTACCCATGTCAACCTGCATCACAGAGAGTCAAATTTGTCGAGCCACCAATGTAGTTTTTTTTCTCACCGAAGCGGACATCATCCCTAATAAGTAGAATTAGTAAAACCATGAAGTTGATATGTAAATTAAAATAGGTCAATGACAACAAAAATACGAAATTTTCACTGTTAAAATAGTGCTCAATATATCTATATCTATTGTAGAGCAATATAGAAATCTCTATATTATTTCATTGTTATATAAAAAGATCCAATCTTCCTATCATGATTTTTACCATTATTGTTATCCATAATGAGATTATTAGACTAGATTAATTCACTACTATATCCTCTTATCATTATTATCATTATTATCATTATTTCACTTTATATTGGAAAGAGACCTATTATCATTTAGTAATTGACAGCAATTTTATAGTTTGTAGTCACAACCAGGGCAATCTGGAGACACTATATAAAATACAGTTTTATACAACAAGGGCAATAACATTTAATCTAAAAATTTCTGATTTTCAACACATACAAGACCTTCACAATATACATCTTAGCACACTGACTTGTTAAAATTTATCGAGTTTCTTGCCTGTAGGCAGACATTTTTTGAAGCTCTTTGGCTTACCAAAGGGCAGAAACCAAACACTGTGCATTGTGTGTTAGAGACTACAGAAGTTGAAGGTCCTGTTACAGAAATTCTGACTAAAGGTGGGAACAGTGTACCATGTGGGATTATCAAGACAGTAGAAAATAGTAGAAGCTTTGCGTCCGAACCCAGACATCGTGCGTTCACTATTTCTATTTTCTACTGTAACTATAATCCTGCATCATACGTACATCATTAATTCGCGGCTTAAGCCTTAACTTTTGTCATGTAATGGAAACTTTTCTCCTGTTTCATTAGCCCAATTGCTAGCATAATTGTAAAAAGTGGAGCGTATAATTCAATTTCATTCATGAAAGTGACAAAAATCTCTGATCAAACAACTGAAAGTGCTACACTAGACCTCATGCCGCTTTACAACAATGGCATTATTAAAGACAATGTTCCTGAACAATTCCATCATTGATAAAAAAGACAACTGCTCATAGTGCATGTCTACAGAATTAATAATAATATAATAAATAAACAATTCATGCATTAAAAAAACTCTCTCCCATTGAATATTGATCCCTATCTTGTCTGAAAACCTCATTACAGTGATAGATATTAAATCTGATTATATATATATACATTAACATGTACAGACTATTTCCTGTTCAATTTAATCTGTTTTTTTTTAATTCCACATCGACTCTCATAGTGCCTGGTGAAATTACATGTAAGGGAAATAGTAATTAAAATATTTGCTTACAGACTGTAAGTGCTCATTTTAAGTTTTCTGTAGCAGACTATTTACTATCCAATTTATTTTTCTTTTAATTCCACATGCATTGTCTTTCATTTAGGGTTCAGAAATTATTTAAATTATTTTATCTATACAAGCTGAAAAGCTCATTTTAAGCTTTCTGTAGCAGACTATTTCCTGTTGGATTCAATTTTTCTTTTAATTCCATATACATTGGCTTTCATATTGTGTTCAGAAAATTATTCAAAAAGACATTTTTATGCGAATTATGTTCTGATAATACACTGACAACAGAACATAATATAAGACTGACGGATTGTAAAGATGGCTTCTAATTTTTTATGTGTAGTCCTATTGGTGATGCTAATGACATCAATTTGCAACATTCCAATTTTCAATCAGACAACTGTGCTTTCTGCAATTTGTCTATAACTAAGTGTCATATGATGTCACTATTCGCAAAAAACTCTACACATAAACAGAAACATAAAATAACATGAAAACATTGAGTGTTAACAGAACACAATATATAACATAAAAACACTACATGTAAACATAACATAATATATAACATAAAAACACTAAGTGTAAACAGAACTAAAAATAACATAAAAACACTACATGTAAACAGAAACGTAATATATAAACATAAAAACACTAAGTGTAAACAGAAACGTAATATATAAACATAAAAACATAAAGTGTAAAAATAACATAAAAACATTACATGTAAACAGAAACGTAATATATAAACATAAAAACACTACAAACCTGTCAAGATGGAAATCAGGAGCAAAGACTAGACGTTTTCCCTCATGGTCCATAGAACGAAATGCACAATTTAATAATAATAATTCCATCCAACAACATTCTATTAGATGTACTTGATCACTTAAAGATAAGTCTGTATAGCCTAAAATAGAGAGATTTACATAGATAATTACGTCTGCTGGTAATGCTATATTATCTTATTGCTTTATGTGCATTTCATGGGGCACTAATAGAAATTAATACAGAAAAAGAGGATATCTGGCTTATTTATGTGTATATTAGAACCTCCTAGCATTGCATGTTTCTGTTTTCCTGTTACAAAACTAAATTGTGATGTCACTGAAGCTAATACCATCAAAGTTAACTTCTATTCCAAAGCGACATCATAATAAGGTGGATCTTGTTTGAAATGGCAGGAAACAGACCAATGTAGGAAAATCAGATTGGTGCAAATAGAAGCTATAGGTGTCCCAAATAATCATACAAATGCTGAAAAACCTATTTTGAATCT
Organism: Lottia gigantea; assembly: GCF_000327385.1. NCBI lineage: Eukaryota > Metazoa > Mollusca > Gastropoda > Lottiidae > Lottia > Lottia gigantea. The sequence continues at coordinate 834,277 of NW_008710601.1, forward strand.
CTGCAAAAATTAACTATCTTGCCAGCACTTGCATAATTTTGAGGCAGGTTCGCACCAATGGCAACTAACAGACGACACTCTAACTCGCTACCAACTTTGCTTTAGTGTTTTAGATGGCAGGGTTCATCATTAGAACCCTCCTTAGTGATGTTGATTATTAACATTGCTGTAAAAGATATGAGACTAGAGATAGAAGTCTTACCAGGAACGTGTTTAGCCCAATTTATCAGGTACACTAGTTCTCTATCAGCTAATTTAATCAGTGTATTTAATAAATGTATTCGAGAAGGTGGTATATTATGATTATGGAAGCTCTCCAATACAGGCAGATCAGCTTTCTGTAAAGCTTCCAAAATCATATAAGCTCGACTTCGTTTGGCACACTGGAAAAAAAAATTGATATAGGTCATAAAAACAGTATCAAGTTATGACATTTCTAATTTTAGATTTCAAGCACAGAATTTCTAGTATTGTTTTGAATTGTCAAACCATTTCATTTTCATGAGGTATTACTTGGCATTATGACATTTTTTCTGTAAGTGATATCATGGCATCATATTCCATGGAAATCATTTTGGGTAACATGTCAGTTGTCTTGAGATCAGTTGATACATCATTTGGCAATATGGGATCATTGTTTTGTTTGATATAGGTCTGAACTGTTTTTAATCTATTACATCATAACAGCAATCAAGAAAATTTGTCTAGAATATTAACAAGTTCTGGAAAATGTCACTTACTTTTGAAGGAATGAGTGAACCAGAAGTTGAATTAACAGCCATCTCTGAAGAATCGGCTCGACATCTTTTACCTTTACCCCCTCCCCCACCTCCACTACTCTTTCTTTCTTTTCTTTGACTTCCTGTAATAGAACAAGATTAAAACTTTAATGTAACTGATATCATTTCTCCTTGATAGCAGGCTGTAGCTCAGATGTTTAGAGTGTTGCTGTATTATGATATCATTTGCAAGATTATAAAAGACAGATCTTTTACACTATGTATGGCATGATTACAAATTCAATCTTGAACCAAATACACTGTATGTCTGGCATGATTCAGAGTTTCAGGCATGATTTTGCTGTCACTATTGACCAAAGTAGATTGAATGTCTAGCATGATTAAGAGTTCCAGAGATATCAGTATGTTGGCATTCTGAGTTTAACTTTGACTCACATAAGACTGACTGCATGTCTAGCATGATTTTAAGATTAATCTATCAATACAGAGAACACTGTATGTCTAGCATGATTCAGTTTAAAAGTACATCTTAAGAACTTTAGTACGGTACAGTAGTACCCACAATGTTAGACTGTTATATTTATGGAAGAATTTCAATACTTGATATAAGAAAATGATTTTTAAGCATGAAAAATGATTCTGAGTTTACAGCATAACCTAATACAGATGCTGATGTTAGAACATAAGATACTTTGATACACGAAGATGATTTTTCTAGTAATTTATTGATGTCTGGCATGATTCTGAGTTTACAGTTTACCTAAAGGACCCAGACTAATATTATATTTATAAATCAAAATAAGCTTAAGACTAAGGTGATCTTATTAAGGTGTACTTGAGAGTATATAAGTCGTCTGATAAAATAAAGGTCTTATTATGTTAAAAGAAAGTCTGATATAATAATAGTATTATATATTAACAAGTCTATTCTCAAGCCCAATCCACACAGACGTCAATCAATTTGAAGGTTTAGGTCAAACCAATGTTTTCATCCAATGAGGAAGATAACAAAATTTTTATATTTAACTTTTTTCCTAGTAAGTACATGACAACAGTCTTTTTCGAAAAATCTACATATTTTATTTTATTTTGAAGCTGCGACTTTACCAAAGTTTTTTTTCCCCATTCATCGTCTGCTGAGCATAGCTTAACTTTTTGAATATTGATATTTATATGTACCTTCTGTAAAGATGGACTGGTTATTTTTTATATTGATTCTTATATGTTGGTATTAAAACCTTATGAATGTCTGTTATGGTTTGAATGTATATGTTTTTTGTTGACCCATAACCTTATTGTTTAGTCATTGTAAGATGGTGTCTTGTTGGAAGCTGGACAGACAGCTTTGACTTTTTTCCAAAGACAGTTGGCTATGCTCTTCTACTTATAAGATCTTGAGAATGATACAGGATTATTGCTTATGTTGTTTTGATTTTGTAAAAGCTTTCTTTGGAATGACAGTTTTCAAACTTTTATCATTATACTTAATTTTGACTATCTTTTAAAAACCAAGTGCATTAGTTTATTTACTTGCTTGTGGGCCATTTTGATTTTAAACTGCATTTTCCATTAATTCAAACCACAAAGTCAAGATATGTCTAATTTTTGGACAGTGCACAAGAGTCAGTTTACTTTCTGTTTCAGACTGCCAATCTAAAATGAAATTATCTGTAATAACTGGCATTATGGACAGGGCTTACCACCTTGCCAACTGATGACAATGACATATTTATTTGTAACAAGTCTGGCACTAAATATTTAATAAGAGACTACTTTGGTAAATCGAGACAAGAGCTAAATGAATTATCCCTCGTGAAAATAGTAACCTCCATATATAAACTGTCTGGCAAGTCACATTTTAATGGTGATTTTAATGGAACTAACGACAATTAGCTTATGTCCAGTATATCCGTTAATTATAATGTGTCTCAAGTCTGGACACGATGGAAAAAGCCCTGAAGCTGACAACTTTATTTATCACTTAAGTTCATCTTTCTAGACAATCTTTAACAGTTCGGTGTTAAACTCGACCAAATAATTGTCTATAATTAGAAACAAACTCAAGAAAACCTATTATTTACTAAAAATGTTATAGAATTTAGCCATTTTGATTCCTATACTATAAATTTTCAATCTGGAATCCCATTTGACAAATCTTGATAATATATGGCAATTTGGAAAATGTTATAATTGTTTCAAATTTGTCTAGACGTTAGTGTCTATTGGGTTTGTGGAATTTATTTCTCCCAATAATTTATTTTATAGTTTTGAATACTAATTAAATATACTACAATATGTGACCAGGAGCATAAATTAACAAAATATTGGACTGCAAACATTTATTAATTAATAGCTACAAAAACTGAAAGAAAGAATAGGGTTGAAAATCCAGGATGCCAGGATTGAACACTGGACCCACAGGTAATCTAACTAATCAAAGACACTGAGGCACTATGGCTCCTGAAACAATTCAGAGTTAACATCAGACACCTGTAGACAATGATGTAAATAAATGGAATAATGTGTTGAAATGGTGCCAATTTATATTGTTATGGCGGTAAATTACTATTTATCTTTAGTATTGAACTGTACTATTGTTTTGTTTAGTCTATTGTAATCAGTGTCTAACAACAAAAAACACATCCTAACAACTGAATCTAGATACAAATTGTTTACATAATCAAACTAGTTCTAGACAATACCAGTACTAATATATAATGATGTTCTATATACATGTATGTTTCTATATGATATTCTGAGAAGTTCTAATGTGGCAATGTCTGATGAAGTGCAGAGTTGACAATAAAAGCAATGGTGATTTTTTAAAAATGGAACTGTTTCCAAAAATGGAACTGTTTTCAAAAATGGGATGTTCCAAATATTGAACTGTTTCAAAAATGGAATTGTTTTCAAAAATGAAATGTTCCAAAAAATTGACTGTTTTCAAACATGGAATGGTTTCAAAACTTTAACTGCTTTCAAAAATTGAACTGTTTTAAAAATGGAACTGTTTTAAAAATGGAACTGTTTCAAAAATGTTACAAAAATTTGAAGCTATATTGACATTTATTAAAAAAAAAATGAACTCAAAACATAAACAGAAACCCTCATACTCCCCCTTTAAGTTGTGTCTTTATGCTCTAATTTGGGCGAAAAAAGGGCTGGCTATCATGCAAAGCTCAACAAAAGAATTGTTAAGACTCTCTTAAAAAGATACATTAAAAGTGCACAGTCTGTGTAGCATTTTACTACTGCGAATCCACAAAGTGAAAGACTTGTTGACAGACTCAGTTGTAGAGAGGCACCAAGTGTTTTACCAAAAAGTAATTTACATGATCACCTTACTAGGTATCTTTTTACTAGCTTATAGCACCTCAGACCCAGATGTGTCTTGATGACAAAACAAGACATTTGTATGCTCATCTTGGAAAAGGTTGCTCATAAATCATAGCTTTTGTTTGATATACAGGTATTGTTAGCCTATTCTTATATAAGCTTGGACTAGATTTCTGATAAAAATTTGAATTATTACTCTATCTATCTATTCTTACAGTACATGTCTGGATTTTCTTTTATCTAAAACCAGAAATAAGTGACTTCCCGGTTTTTACAAAATATTTCAGACTAAAAATAACCATGTTGTTAAAAGTCTGGACTTAGAACCTAAAAAAAGGATAAAATCTTTTCATCGCAGCAAGTTTTAATCCCTACAATTGAAAGCTGAAGGAAAAAATATGACTGCGTTCTTATCTACTGGCATGTTTTGACAGACACATCGTGGGCACGGCACTGTGTTCTAATCATCAGCGAGTATAAATAAGTGTCAACTAGGCTGAATAGACATTGTTTGTTTTAATTTCCACAAGTAAACGGAGCCAAACAGAAGCTGATCAAAGTCTGATAAAAGTCTGGAAGTGCAAGCCGTTATTCGCATTAAAATATGTATTTAGCACTTCACCAACTATTGTTAACATTTCAAACTAAATAAGTTAGAGGATATTTAACTGGGAGTCTAGTCGCTTAAATTACTATCTAATTTGTTTTCCTTCACTCAGACATCTCATTACTTTTAATTTAGACAATTTCAACCCATACCACCTTTCTCTAACATTAAAAACACAACCTGTCTGTTCCAGAAAATTTCAAAAAGTATCAAGTTAGTTTTAGAGAAAATTCAATCAAGCTTTATACTGAGATAACATGATATAGATACGCAGTAGAGCTAAAAATAAAACAAAATTGAGGATATATGTCTTACTTTACTGCTTCAATTTGACTATTAAAGGCAGGACAAATACATGCTCTGTGCAATGAGGACAATTTTGCCTCCAGAGCATAGTGATGCTAAAAATTGTCTGCTGACTTGTTTTATGCAGTTTTCATTTCAGACGTCTGCTTCAGTTGTAGCCATGTTCCAAAAAACTAACATGGATGCTTAAAGCTTCAGAGAATTATGTTTGGTGGAATCTACATCTACATGGTTAGAATAAAGTTCAAGTGAATACTGAGCATTATTAATTATACTCAATGATCAAAATAAGCTCTGTGCACTCTCTGAAAGGGATGCAGCATTGAAAAACCCAGTTGCAGAGCAACATCAGGTGTTGTCATGCTAAACTAGCCAAACTGGCATTAACTTATCCTTGTTGAGCTCAAATTCAATAAATATTCTGAACTTTGTTGTTAAAGTATGAAAAGGTTCAAATAAAAAGAATACCAAACAAATACGCTGTTGGAAAATTCGTAATAAATATTTTCTACACAGAGAAGCGTGATATATATCCATCTGTTACTATGTAAATAAATGAACTATGTAAGCATGAAAAATGTTATTTGGAATATAAAAATATTGTTTATAATAAGATAATTATCAGTATTATTTTATCTATTATCAGTCCTTTATCAGTACTTGTACCAAGCAGTGAAGTATAAACTATTAAATATATGTATAGGCTGCCTTGTATGTCTCTGCTCAAAGATCAGGTTTTCTTAAATTATTATGTGTATCAGGGACATTGACAGCATCAATTCACACCATTCCAATTTTCAATTAGATATCTGTGGTTCTTGCGATTCCATAAAAATAAGTGTTCGATATGGCCCTTTGCGATTAGTGACATCATCAAACACTTAGTTAATGTGGAATTGCAAGAACCACAGACATCTGTGTGAAAATTGGAATGAGGCAAATTGATGCTATCAGTGTTCCTGATAAACATCAAATATGTAGAAACTTTTTTTCCAATCCTTCTAATACATTGATGAAATGCTGATGAAATACATCAAGGACAAGCCAGGTACTGAGGGCATGTTCTACCTTGGAAAAAAATTTAATCTGATGGTCAGATATAGTGGTAATATTTACAATACTGCCAGACACTAGAAAAGCAGTTTTATTATTTTTCCAGACACCTTTATAAAAGGGAATTACATAACTTTATTCTTTGGTTAGATCTATTTGAAGGTTTATAATTTTGGTAGTGTCCAGATCAATATCGCCTGTATTTCATTGACACAGTACACCAAGCAATTGATCCTTCTTATCCCCAGCCTAGCCTTACTAGTACTTTACTGTTCGCAATAATGATAATTACAAAAGCAATTTTAAACCATAAACTATATACATCAAGCTTAAGGCAAATTTGATGTAATGGTCTTTTTTTTGCAATTATATTAAAACATTATTGCTGCACTAGATGATATTATCAAATGGATTATATAGTGAAATTCAGCGTAAGACATTCACACCAAGGAGAGGTCTAAACGGTTAAAATCATATTTGAGTTTGAAGTCAGCTATTAGTACTTTATGGCAGGCTTCGTTTACCCGGAAGGGAATTTACACTGTTTAGATCACTTAATGCCACTCTGCAACTCAGATTGTCAACTCAGATAACATTATTAAGCATACTCATAAATTTCAAGTCTTATACATCATCCATTCAAAACCAATATTCTTTCAAGTTTCTACTTAAGTGTACCTTTGAGCAAATGGTAGTTATAATTTATCAAGTTTTCTAATTTCTAATTTATAAAGTATGTACTTATAATGTAAGAATCATAAATTATGCAATCATGACGTCAAGGTTTTTTTTTGTGCAAAAAAAATTGATTAAAATCTTGGTGTATGACGTTATGAGAAGAAATTGGTATGTGACTTATGTACACTGTTAGAATTGCCAACTAGGCGTTTATCCGAACTTTTACCATTTTTTAAATATTCACTAAAGGGATTGGAAATAGGTTTTTTGTAGAGATGAGTGTTGATCATCATACAATATGTATCACAATATAAGGGCTGCAATACATGTATCGATACATGTTGTATTGCAATGTATTGATTCACTGATGTATCGTGCCAGCCCTAGTTTGTTTACCCTTGGTACATTTTTGTGTTTTTGGGGATCATTATACCTTATGTGTGCAATTTTCAGTGTCTGAGTTCCCTGTTATTCCTGAAAAAACTTGAACAGACTGGAAATTGGAATAATGCAGAATTAAGCTACATGCAGAAGAATCCCTTTCAGGATTTTGACCATGAAGGTAGTCAAGGGTCTGGCACGGCACGAAGCAGATCATACATTCTCTTTTCGAAATGCCTGATGGTACCTCTCTTTAGATGATTCTAAGCTTACACAACTATTCTTCCTGATTTTGTCATTCTATGGACGAGATTTTTGATAAACAATTGTCTTGCTTGTGCAGATTTTTACTTTATGTATAAGTATCCCTAATAATACATACAAAGGTTTGAAAACCTCTTTCCATTACTCAGCTTCTTCAATTCAAAATTCTTTTTGTCATGGTACTATTTTAACTCAGCTTATAATTAGTGTCCCACATTTGCACAGGTCAGCAAAATCTAAATCCAATCATGAATATATGTAGTGCACTTGAGTATATTTTCTATGTAAACTTGGTTGTCAAGCAATATTGATTTCCATAATGATTAATCAAAAAAAATAACTTTTTTAAACTAGCCTAGAGGCAATATTTCAATTATGTTTTCAGCCTAATGTAAACTTATTCAAGCCTGGTGTAATAAGATAAGGTAAAAATTTGTAATAATTTTAAGTTGTTAAATTGTAGTTTTGGTGAATTTTAAGCAAGTAACCCATTAAGAAAGAGGTTGATTTGAAAAATTACTATGTCTAATGACCATGTCTGAAATTTCATGAAAATCTGCCTCGAGTTACCCCTTTACTGGTAATAACTTGAATTTATCAAAGTAGGCCTTAGTAAACCAAAACACATAAAATTTAAACAAATTTTTGGAAAATTTGAATAAGGTTCATCAGAAAACCAGAAATTTCAATATCAAAATCTTGTACCAATTCATGTTCAATCCAATAAATCAAGCACATTGGCATGGAAAATGTTCAAACGATCAAAATTGCTGTCAGTCACTTTGGAGATCTAATCAGACATGACTGGTGAATACCAATAAGGTAACAGCCCTGGGGTTCACCCTTATGTAATTAAAATCAGTTTCCTGAAATTTCATCCAATTGACTGTACTGTGTCTTCTAGAGTGCTTGCACTCCATACTGACAGAAATATCTAATTTGGTGAAAAACTTACGCTCTGAATTTCTTTCCAATTGCTGACAAATGGATAATATAGGTCATTAAGATATATTATTAGTCATGACCTATTGGTACTTGAATGTACTAGTATGAGATGATTATAGTAGAAAAGAACAATTCTACCTACATGTACTAATCAAAACAAGCTAACTATGTAGTATGCTAAGTAAGTCATTTGGGACAGATGTACTTGTGCTTTTAACAACCAACTGTAATGCATATATCGATTTTAAATTGCTTCAAACAGAGAACTTGTTCTACCATATGATCAAGACTCAAAGCTCAAAAATATTGATCAGGTATACTTGAGCAATTGAATGTCAGGACCATGTCACTTTGGTGCAATGGACCTCATTCTTACTCATAAAGAGTTTATTACTATTCCTGGTCCAATTTCAAATAAAAATATGAGCAATTCACTTTATATTTAGGTAGTATAAGTACATGTACTAACAACCTGACTAAAGTGAGATAGTTTCAGTTACCATTTAAAGGTAAAGAAAGCAGACGGCTTGAGTTAATGTCTTTAAAAGGATTCTGGACGTAAAACTCCATTCATTTCAATTCATTTAAAAAGGATTCTGACCCAAATATGCAAAAAATAACCATACTGTAAAGAAGTAAACAACAATATTTTTTTCAAGGGTGAGCCTGTTCTCTCTCTCTCCAAAAGAGACAAAATCATGTCAATCCAGGTTTTCAGTTCTGGCAATGTTCCAAGTAAATGATGGATACTAACCTTTATTCATTCCTACTTCATAACACTTCCTCAAACGACAAGCTTGACAACTTTTACGTCTATGTTTGTCTATTGTACAGTTATTTGTTGCTGGACACACATAATCAACCGGGCCTGAAATGAAAACAAGTCCAAAGTCAGCAAAAAATACAAACATTTTTTCTTCTGGAAGTTTGGGGAAAGTCATTTAGGCATGGATGTTTTGAAAAGAAACTATGATCAATAATTTTGCAAAATTGTGTATAAAGCACTTAAGATGTGTTCTTCAATTTAGGAGGAGGCTTAAGTCTTTAATGGTCCTTCCTCACCTTTTATTTAAAAGAGCTAATAGTAGTCATGAAAAGGAATAAAATTTAGTGAAACTATTAATTCTGTTAGCTGTGTACAGGACAGATATCTATGCCCATTCAAAAAAGTCCACTTTTCCATGAGGTAGTTAAAATGAGCACTGTAACTCAGAACTTGTATTTAAATCTTATTAATAATCTGCTTTTTGACCTGCCATGTAATAAAATAGACTGTTCCTAATTGACTAGAGCTCAACTCTCAATGCTGCTAAGACATGTTTGTTTGTTTGTTTGTATTATGACATAAATAGCAAAAACAATCATTCTGATAAGATAAAGTAGAACATTTTCTGATGATCCATAAATTCGCAGCTGTCAGAGTCTGATAACCTCCTAGTACAGAAGCACACAGTATATAGATATACTAGTTCTGAATCATTACCTCAATGTTTCACATGCTGATACGCATCAAAAAATCTAAAAATACTGAAGAGAGTATTTAACGGTTTAAGGTTTGAGCAGTTTGAAATGCTCTAGTACTGCTGAATAAATACTTTCGTTCCTTTTTTTATTAACGTTTATTTTTAATATAGCCACCCCACTTAAGGTCCAAAGAAAGCTTTCTTGAACGCTTTTCTATTTGATCATCAAACTTTGATGACACCATCAGCCAATCAAATTCCTTCCCTCTCCGAAGTTTGGATTCAGTGTCTAATGCTTCTTAGAACCAACATTTTGTTTGCGTCACAAATTTAATTGGCTGAAAGTGTCATCAAACAGACGAATGTTCCAGAAAACCGCCTTTAGAAGTGGCTATAATAGAAATAAAAGCTAAAAAAAAACGGAACAAAAGTTTGGTCTAATTTTAATTAGACTGTATAAATACATCCAAAGTCAGTTTTTCTGCTCTATGATTATTTAAGTTACGGAACACTTTATGGAATATATTAATGTTGAGAGCTTTTAAGTGCCTGTAACAGTCTGTTACTTGCAATGTTGAACAAAAGAAATCAGTCATGGTTGTTGGTGCAAGTGAAATGTTACATTTGAATCCATGCAAAATACGTCAACACGGCATCCATTTTAAACAGTCTATATATATATATATCACTATGATGTTTATTTTTAATATATATCTATTTGAAATAATGTCTCTTTTACAAAATGGTACATCTTTTCAGCAATAAAGATTTGTGAGATTTTTTAATAAAAAATGTCTTAGAACCAGTATCTCTGTAGTACTTTCTTTTAATTTGAGTCTGAAATCAGGTAATTTAAAATATTTTAATTAAGATCCTTACAAGTTTAAGTAGAAATTACGTATTAGTGGGTGAAAGATGACACCGGGCTGACTCTTGAAAGCGCTGGCACAGGCATCAGAGATTAGGGTTGTTACTTATCAAGTTACTATTCAATGGAAGGCATTGGCACCATGGTTAAAGCAGTTTAGAGGAACATTCAAATTTTTGAGGATGTTAGAAATTTTTTTATGATTTTCCATATGCCAAATTCACTATTTTTGATAAACCATTCCAATTGGCAACATCAAGATGTAGCATAGTAAATATTCTAACCTTAATAAAAAACAGGAATAAAAAAAAGGTATTGTATATCACCTCTTACATATACTGATAGATTTAACTATCTAGGTTAAAAAAACATGTTTACTGGGACAGCCTATAAACTTACTGGACTGTGACACCAAACAAGTCAATAAATCATTTGGTTGAAGCAAGGAAAAGGAAATGTACTGAATAACCAAAAGCATGTACATGTTCCCATCCATGTACACATCTATGTGTCAAGGTTTTTCTTACTTAAATGTATGATTGTGCAATGCAAAATTTGTTTTAAGTTTTAAATGGAAAAATCGAAACATTGTCCATGATCAAAAATTTTGGCCATTCGTTGTTTTTAAACTTATTGACACCATAAATTAAGAAAAAAATTAAACCTCAAAATTTAATATTTCTGAATTTTTTGGCAGTATATTGGATCCTATTTCATTTGATGGCTTACTAAAAATAGCAATATTTAAGGAAGAATTAAAATAAATGAAAAAAAAAATTTGACAACATATGTATATTACATCTGAAAATTGTATATATAAATGTACATTGCTTTGAAAATTGCCTTAAAATTACAAAAATAAAATTTGGATCTTTTTGGAAATGTTGTTTCCTATGGTATATGCATCTTCTGAAAGCTGTCTTTCAAGGAATTGGAAAAAATACAAAGATAAAGAAAAAAAATTTGACAACATATGTAGGCCCTACATTACATCTGAAACATGTATATCTACATTTACATTGTCTTCAAAAAAATTCTAAAATTCGAGAAAAAAAAAATTCAATATCAAATTTGGATCTTGGACAAGTTGTTACCTATGCAGTATGCATCTTCTGAAAGCTGTCATTCAAGGAATTGGCAAAAACACAAATCAAAGTAATGGTCAAGAAATTATAATTTGAATACAATTACCCTAATTAAGTCCTTTTCATCAAGTCCACAATCAAGATTTGAGATAAAACCAAGATGGCCTCTGTAGTTAAAGACATAATGTGATTTAACTGTCTGTTTAAGGCTGGTCGGTTGGTCCTAGGTTAGCTGTATGTGCTAAGAATAAAGAGAGTGTAACCTCTAATAAACCAACCCTAGCACACTTCTCCTGGTCTACTAGTATGTACCACAGGTTTTCAGGTCATGTGATGTTTTTCCAAACCTCCTCTATCAATAAATAGGTCAGCTTGGCCTAATTCCACATTCTATCAATGGTAGAGCTACACATGTTTGTATAGTGATATAGGTCACAGGCCAACAGTTATTGGCTAGTGTTATGTACTTATTGGTCAATATTATTTACTGGCTATTTTCAGCTGACCTCAACAGCTGGTTTAGACTATTGTGGGTTTCTGGCTACATTAGCTCTGCAATAGCTTCCAAACATCTTCTATAATAGCACTATTTAATTATAGGCTCTTTGGAAAATATTTCTACTGTAGTAATTTATCATTACAAAATATAAGCCTACTATACAACCTAAAATATGCCTGTGCCTGATTTTCTGTGCTTTTGTAACATTACTGAAAAAAACCTGAAATTCCTACTATGTGCATAATATATATTATGCTATTGTTACTTGGTCAAGGGAACTGAACAAGGAATGAATTTTCACCTATATCAAGCAGGGTACAAAGTTTTATTCACCAGTGCAAAAGTTTTTTGGAACAGTCAAATTTTTTTTTTCTGTTTTCGAACATCACAGCATATTATTGTAAGTTTCAACAAAAACACATTTTACCTCTGGCTGGGTCAGAAGGGGGTGCTGTATGATTGTTTGGTTTACTGATATGACAATGAATATGAATATTTTGGCTTTCATATCTCCCCTTTTGTGAAATCAAGATTAACTAAATCTGTGAGCAAAAACAAGTTGTAAGTACTCACCTTGTATGCTTCTTTTGAAGAATGCTTTACAGCCCTCACAGGACCACACCCCATAGTGAAATCCTGAGGCATTATCATTACATACTTGACATACTTTAGATGGTGTGCCATTTCCTAGATAACATAATAATGTCATTAATCAAGATGTTGTTACCTTGATGGCAAATTTTGTCAGGTATATTTAATCCAAGATGTTCTTGTCCATTGTCCCAAATATCAAATCAAGAGACCACCTTCTGTAAATCAAGACATTGTAATACCTTCCCAAAATATTTCAATACATATTCTTTAAAATCAAGAATCTTGAAGAAACATCTAAAAAATCAAGAGTATTTTATAGTACCGCATGTGTAAAAAATCTAAAAAATCAAGAGTATTTAAAGTACCGCATGTGTAAAAAATCAAGATTATTTAAAAGTACTGCATTTGTTAAAAAATAAAGAGTATTTAAAGTACCGCATGTGTTTAAAAATCTTGAGTAAAGTACCACATGTGTTTAAAAATCAAGAGTATTTAAAGTACCGCATGTGTTTAAAAATCATGAGTAAAGTACCACATGTGTTTAAAAATCAAGAGTATTTAAAGTACCGCATGTGTTTAAAAATCTTGAGTAAAGTACCACATGTGTTTAAAAATCAAGAGTATTTAAAGTACCGCATGTGTTTAAAAATCAAGAATTTGTAAAGTACTACATTTGTTAAAAAATAAAGAGTATTTAAAGTACCGCATGTGTTTAAAAATCATGAGTAAAGTACCACATGTGTTTAAAAATCAAGAGTATTTAAAGTACCGCATGTGTTTAAAAATCAAGAATTTGTAAAGTACCGCATTTGTTAAAAAATAAAGAGTATTTAAAGTACCGCATGTGTTTAAAAATCATGAGTAAAGTACCACATGTGTTTAAAAATCAAGAGTATTTAAAGTACCGCATGTGTTTAAAAATCAAGAATTTGTAAAGTACTGCATGTGTTTAAAAATCAAGAGATTTGCCACATGTATTGTATTTCAAAATCTAATAGATTGGACTGATGACAGATTTGTTTTTTTTTTTGTTAATCAGATTTAGTTTCCTGGAAAACAATAACTGTAATAATATGTCTGACATGGCAGAGGGAAATTACCTGTTCATACTACAAACACGCATCGAACACGCATCATGACTGTGCAAATAGCCAGTGCGTTAATTTAAAGTGCATAACTAACATTTTAAAAAATTGCCATTGATTATGGTAGTAATAGTAAAAGTACATTCAATGTAAGAATATGCCTGTACTGCCATTTATGAAGTGTTACTGTAAATAATTTCTTTTTGATCAAAACTGCATCATAAGATTTGCAAAATACTTGCTATGTTATCTTGAGTAAGAATGAAGACAGGCCTATATTTTAATTCATAAACCCATTAAGTTGGTTGACTTTTGGACATATTGACTCATGCAGTTGTCATAGGTGCACCTTTTTTTCTCTTTCTGATCAAAGTTCATGATAAAAATATTAAAAAAAATAAGAAACCTGTTTGTATTTACCGTTTTTTCCAGGTGGTGTATTTTGTCTCTTTAATTGTGGATCTATAAGCATAGAATTCTGTGGTTCTAGTGGGGGAATAAACTTAGTTTCTCGACCACGCCCGTCGTGTGTGGTGGAGGTGGGAGCCTGTATGTGGATGTTATTGACCATCATTGAATGATGTGAGGTCATACAAACGCCAGGTGATACCATTCGCACATCTTCCACTGGCGATTTAGTCTCCACTGTTTCCCTGAAATGACAAGAACATCCGGCATGAGATGAAATATAGCAATATAAATAAACATTCCAGACAACCTCCAACACATTATTATACTGATTTTTATTCCTAGAAAATGTCGACTATATAATTAGAATTGTGGCAGACATTGAATAATTAAAAAGTCATTTGCTTGAAATCCTTCTTTAACAACCAGACAAGTAGATGGAGCGCAGAAAATTGAAATTCAATAAATACTTAGGTTTATTTTCTATCTCTACTTTTGTCTGCTTTTAGTTTGCATTTCAAGACAAATCTTTCATTCATTGTTACAAATGTGTTATAGTATACATGTACTGTCTTAAGTTGATACATATATAAATGTATTCAAGCTCTTTATTTCAATAAAGTATCAAGTACATGTATCATTCATTGTTACAAATGTGTTATAGTATACATGTATCTTTTTTAGTTGATACATATATAAATGTATTCAAGCTCTTTATTTCATTACAGTATCAAGTACATAATGTATCATTCATTGTTACAAATGTGTTATAGTATACATGTATCGTCTTGAGTTGTTACCGGTACATATATAAATGTATTCATGCTGTATCAAACATATCATTCATTGTTACAAATGTGTTACAATACATGTATCATCTTGAGTTGTTACATATATAAATGTATTAAAGCTCTTTATTTCATTACAGTATCAGGTACATGTATCATTCATTGTGTGTTTGTATACATGTGTCTTCTTTTATTGTTGCATATATTTTCAAATGTATCCAAGCCGTTTTTTCTATTACAGTTTAGAGCAATTATATCATTCATTGTAGTACAAAATGTCTGCTAATCACAAAAGTTTTACAGGTGTCTTCATTAACTGTTACATGTAGAGGAGATAAGGTTGGCTTAATAGACCAGTTATTCCTATATTTTCAGTGACTAGTTTCGTTCGTTTTGGAACTCTTCAGACTGATGAAAGCTCACTTGGCAGGACCTGCCTTATATACTGTTCGACCCCGGTAGCCTGTACTGGGGTTGGCGGGGCCACCGGAGCTGGCAGGGTCGCCGGGGTTGGCGGGGCACCGGGCCAAAAATAAAAGGGGGGTTATTTTGGTTGGGAAAAAGGAGAGAGGGTGTGAGTCTTAAGGAAAAGGAGGCAAGTGGGTGTGCCATGCCTTGGGGGAACAGTGGGGGGTGGAGTGGTGTGTACCGAGATGGGGGGAGTGAGAGGGCGAGTAGGCTAGCGTAAAATCCGAAGTGAGGTACCCAGGAGAAGAAATGTAGAAAACAAGAAAGAGTACCAGAGTTCAGATTTTGTCATTGATTCCGTGAAGTTGGAAAGTTTTCAATCTAATGATCCAGTGGAGTTCGCTGGAGTGTCTGATGGTTGTTGATTGTGACAAATCCGGGTTGGTGTCTAAAACTGTTACATGTATATAAATGTATCCAAGCTGGTTTTGTTTATTAGCGTATTGGGTAACTCATTCATTGTTACAAATGTGTTTTAGTATACATGTGTCTTCTTTAAATGTTACATATAAATGTATCAAAGCTGTTTATTCTATTACAGTATTGGGTATATTTATCATTGATTGTTACAAATATGTTCTTTTAGTATACATGTGTCGTTTTAAATGCTACATGTATATAAATGTATCCAAGCTTTTTATTCTATTACAGTATTAGGTATATCTATCATTGATTGTTACAAATGTGCCTTCTTTAATGCTACATGTATATAAATGTATCCAAG
Source organism: Lottia gigantea (assembly GCF_000327385.1). Taxonomy (NCBI): domain Eukaryota; kingdom Metazoa; phylum Mollusca; class Gastropoda; family Lottiidae; genus Lottia; species Lottia gigantea. The sequence continues at coordinate 850,569 of NW_008710601.1, forward strand.
CTGTTTTTTTTTTTTATTACCGTATTAGGTATATTTATCATTGATTGTTACAAATATGTTTCAGTACAATGTGTCTTCTTTAATGTTACATGTATATAAATGTATCCATGCTGTTTATTCTATTACAGTATTGGGTATATTTATCATTGATTGTTACAAATATGTTCTTTTAGTATACATGTGTCGTTTTAAATGCTACATGTATATAAATGTATCCAAGCTTTTTATTCTATTACAGTATTAGGTATATCTATCATTGATTGTTACAAATGTGTTCGTGTTTTAGTATACATAAGTCTTCTTTAATGTTACATGTATATAAATGTATCCAAGCTTATTTTATTACAATACTTGATATCACTGATTGTTATAAATTAGTACACATGTTGTAATTGTATAATTCCAACTAATACATTGTTTGAGTATCTTTAATTATCCTTAATATGTATCAATTCAATTATCATACACGATTGAATGTATTGGCGGTAGCCAGTCTTCATCTATTATTTCTCTCCAAATTGGATAACATATACATGTAAATGACAAATATCATAGATATTTCCATAAAGTATGAATATATGCATATCAAAAATGTTTCAACAAACAAAATGCAATACGCTGTATCTACACACGTCACACATATCCAATGAAATCTACTTTTAATCCCTTTCAAAGATTGGAGACTGTGGCAAATTTATATTCTACATATTGTAAAATTCTTTTACAATGCACTTCTTTTGAAAAATAACCAAACTATTATATAGAGAGAGACAAGAAAAGATTATAACTCAAGACAAAAACACATCTGGAGAATTGAATTTGAACTGTATGCACTCTGATCATTTGCCTGATGAGACCTTTAATATATTCTGTCTGGCTAAATTTTGTAAATATATACTAAGATTTTTAATGGATACAGATCCATGTAAATGGTTTTTTATTGGCTTTTACTCTTTTTTACTCTTTCTGTTACCAATCAAAAATCTAGATTTTCCCTCACTGCACAATGCAGGGCATATATTTTTTATTCACAAAACAAAGGAAGAGAAGGACATTCCATTTCTTTTTTGCCTCACCTAAATAATTTTAGAGTTTTCTCTTAGGATTCAAACCAAACAAAAACTTATGTCATGCACACAAAGGAAAAATATTTCGAGCACTCAAAGTTGCATCTCTGAACCAACAAATCATCAAATATGTATCATTCGTTTCAACTAGTTTTTAAGAATTAATAATTTAAATCATTTCATTGTTGTAAAGCACAATACTTCAAAAACCTTCTTTGACAAAAGAATAACTATAAAACAGACGGCAAAATCAGTGCATTTGAGCTGATGAACTCTAGTCTGATACAGAAAGTCAATTTCAACATTCCATTTAATAGATTTCCTCTAGATTTACAAAATATACAACAGAAGTATATTTAAGTCAGTTTTGGAAACTTTCACAGCTAGCACTGATGTCCAGGCAAAAGTTCTTCATATACTAGTTTTCAAAATTCTTAAAAATTGAATAAAATTCTTCATATTCATAAAAATTATTACGAAACATCCAATTTAATATTTTTAAACTCATTAAAATATTCATAATTTTTTTCATAAAAATGATCATGAAAACATCATCATTATTTTCATAAAATTATCATAAAACATATTGTTTAGTATGTTCGGAATCATTAAAATATTCATAATTATTTTCATAAAAATGATTATGAAATTTCAATAAACATTTCATAATAATGAAAAGAAAATTATTTGGAATTTTCCATGATCATCCAAATTACTAATAATCTATTATCAATTATCATTTAGAAAATAATGTCTAGACATACATGAACATTCTTTTGAATTTTTGATTATTTTTTTTTATTAACATTAACACTTATAAGTTGAAAAGATTCTGTTTATAATATTTAAAAAAATATAACTCATCCATTATCATCCGATATCTATTTTTCATTATCATAAAAAAAACTAAAACATGTAGTTCATCATTCATTATCATAATGATTTGGCATTACTAATTATCTATTAACAAAAGTTATTTTGGTAGTTTATCTATTGTTATTTGCAAAATTATTCATAATTTTGCATTATTAATTCTATACAAACACCAATATTATTCATTTCTGCAAAATAATAGAGATGTTATTCATTATTTTGCATTGTTAATTATTTTTGAAAATTCTGCTATATTTAATTAGGTGATAATTTTTATGTTATTCGTATATGTTATACCAAATAATTAATAATTATCATCCAATATTATTCTTAAACATAATTTATCATCCATTATTATTTCCATAATAATAGAAAAACATTCATTATTTTGCATTAAGAATTATCTTTTAAAATTGTCAGAATTCAAAAATACTGTAAGCCTATAAAATTTACTAATATTAATAATCATATTCATAATCATGCAAATTCATAATCTTCCATAAAAAATCTTATCATTAAAGTCTTACCTTAATTAGCAACCAAAGAATTCTCAGTGCAATGGATTAAACCGACATGCCAAGAACCAGTCAAACAAGATTTTCTAATATGGACGAACTATCCTTAAAATTTCACAGCCTTCAAATTCATTAATGAAATTAATTATCTATTAGTTATTCCTAGAAGCTAAACTCTACACTCAACTTATATGTAACTACATCTATCTATAATGAAGCACTATCTTTACCGGGGTCTATATAATAATACTTGTAAACCAGACGGTTAGCAATGTCAAGGACCTTTAGTTTTCTAGGTTGATATTATATAACCACTGCAAGTCAGAAAAGAAAATGGCGGGAGCCGAGTGAACACATTATCTATTGCTCTATATAAAAATAACTTTATTAGATATGTTGTAAGAATGACGAAAACTGACTAATACAAAAATGTAACAATTTGACAATGATTGAAGCCATAAATTCATATCAATACTAGGCATTATACCGAATAATGAAAAATTAGCCGACCTACATTACACTAACCTCATAACATACTCTACATGCTTTGTCAGTTGTGTATACATGCCTAATGTAAACATATTGGCCAACTGCTTTAACACACTTACCTAGTCTCATAGGACTCAGTCATCCAGCCTGTGATTTGTACTACATAGACTACTTAAATCACAGACTACACCTAATGTTTTATTGTACCTTGTAATATATAACATGTACTCTAAAACATTCTATATCTTTTCTCACTGTCTAGATTTCTATGCAGCCATTGCTATATTAACTTTAATGCAGTCACGTGATCTACATTGGTAGAGTATTCAATTTTCAAGACTGAACTACACATATTTTTCACCCAAATTTGGGTCATGCGATTATAAGAAATGCACTAAAATAAACGGGTTGGTGCGGCTAAATTTGGTTGGTTATGGACGTAAGAAATGTACTTGAAATTCTAATCAAACTTGGTTTTACGTCATCAGCCATTGCACAATGGCTGCATTATCGCATAGTCACGTGATTCGAGAATGCATTGTACTGACACATTTCATTTTATGGGTTAAGATTTTGAATGTCTGACACACTTTTAAAGCTAGACATGTTTAAAATCTTCCATGGTTTTTATTCTTATCAAACTTATTAAAAGAATAAGCCTATAAAACGATATGTTCAATCTATCTGTAAGTTTTAAGTTGTGTGTTTTGTATTCAGTATAAACAAGATGCTACTTATTTTGTAGCTATAACATCATGGTGATGAGTTAGGGGACTCCAGAAAAATAACATAATTGCTTCAACAACCTTGCACTCTCAAAAAATAATGTTTAAAGGGGCAGTATGCACAATTTTCATGATTCAAAAATGTAGTTAATTTTACATGAAAGTATGCTATGTATATCTATGTATGTACTTGATCAATTGAATTTGTTTTAACACCAAAATCTAGAGAAATCTGTCCCTAAACTAAAAGTTTTAACTAAAAACATCCTACCGATAAATTTCTAACACTTTTTGATGCTTTTAGTTGGTGTTGGAAAAGTACTATATGTATGTAAGCAAACAAAATATTGCATGGAAATATATCTCCTATACATATTCTTCAGGTTTCAACTAAAAATATCGAGTGAATTATGAAAACGTGTTTAAAAGATTTTTTAACAAAAAATGAAATTTTGCAAGTTTTCTAATTACATCAGAAGTATATGAAATTTTTAGTATACCACATAAAACAAAAAAAACCTATATTATCATTCAATCTAGTAGACAGAATAGTTATCCTTCAAATCTGAATGTTTTGTTTAGGTTTTAACTTTTAATGAAAGGAATAAAAAGCGGGAAAGACACTATTTCCGAACGTCTGAGACGGCTTTTTCCAGCGCCAGCAAATTAGAAAGTAGATTATTGTGTGACTTGTTCAGACAAAAACTAGTGGTTAATGTATGAAAATTGAAGATTAGAATTGTATTGAAGGTGATCTGAAAGGCGAGACATACTTCATGTGTTATAAGATAATTATTGTCTTTATACTGTCCAAGTTCATCAGACAGATTTACCTCGTGTAAAGACTAATATTGGTATATATTGTTAAGATGAGAGTTCTCTCCGGAATTGACAAAGGCTACACCAATACTCAGCTTCGTATAGACAACAATTCAAATAGTATAGCCACGGTCATTGGGAATTGAGAACAAAAGACACCCAGACAGTGTGATATTTAGATATGCATATAATATTTGATACATCATAGTAGATACATCATAATATCTGATACATCATGTATCTGATACACATCAAGTATGAATTTGTTACATTCATGTACAAAATAGAATAAGAAATGAAATAGTCACTGTCTTCAGGAATAGAGGACAAAAGGTAACCAGAAAGTGTGATATTTAGATATGCATGTAATATTTGATACATCATAATACTTGATACATCATAATACTTGATACATCATGTAATTGATGCAGGATTATGCATTCTTACATTTCAGGTACACAATAGAAATGAAATAGTCACTGTCATTAGGAATGGGAATAAAAGGCATCCGGACACTGTGATATTTGGATACGCATGTAATTTGATACATCATAATATTTAAAACATCATGTATCTGTTACATATCAATTATCATTTTCTAACTTTCAGGTACATATTAAAATAGAAATAGAATAGTAAGAGTCATTGGGGATTGAGGAAAAAAGATATCCAGACGGTATGATATATGATACATCGTAATACTTGATACAACATGTATCTGTTACACATCAATTATGATTTTTAACAATTAGGTAATAATCAAAATAGAACAGCCTCATTCATTGGGGATTGAGGACAAAAGATAACCAGACGGTATGATACTTAGATATGCATGTAATATTCGATACAACATAAAGGTACATCGTAATACGTAATACATCATGTATCTGATACACATTAATTATAAAATCCTAATCCAGGTTCATATTATAATAGATTAATCACCAGAAATATTTAGGAAGTCTTTATGATACACTATACCATACAGAAGTCCATACAATATTAGATAGTTAAAACTCTTTTGATACACCAAGTTGTATTATGTATTTGAAAAAGTTTGTATCCTAATCATTCTGATACACAAATTAGTTGATACATCATGTATCTGGTATATCAAAAGGGGAAACAAATAAATTCTAAATTCAAAATACAACACAACTGAAAAAAATCGAAAGCTAGACAAAATTAAATTTGATACATGTATCATTTGGAATACTCGACTTAAAATATAAGCTTTTGTATCAGATACATAATCCATAGACTATTAGAAAAAATAACTATTCAACTGCATAACAACTACAGAAAAAAATGACATTCAACTTTAGAAAATATAGGACAAAAGTCTGCATGATGCCATACATTGTATTCATCAAATATGTCCAGGAACACAGAGTATAAAATGATTGTGCTAATTTACACACTGTCTCAGTTCATTATTTTAACAGTTTTTCTCATAAAAACAGATAAATCTGAACTATTTTTTTTGAATGAGCTCTTGACTCTCTGATAAATAGGTATGAATTAGAGATATTCAAACAGAACCTAAAAAATCATGTTGTTACTCAGAGTTTCACGTTTTGCGATCTTCAGACAACTGATCTATTTCAGCCTGCATCTCTTTTCAATATGTATGAATTATCCAAGTATATAATAGCATCACTTTCAATAGATGTGATCTAATCATTTATAATTTACATCATGTATTAACATCACTATCAATAGATGTAATCTAATCATTTATAATTTACATCATGTATTAACATCACTATCAATAGATGTTATAGAATCATTTATTATTTACATCATGTATTAACATCACTATCAATAGATGTTATAGAATCATTCATAAATTACATCATGTATTAACATCACTATCAATAGATGTAATCTAATCATTTATAATTTACATCATGTATTAACATCACTATCAATAGATGTTATAGAATCATTAATTATTATATCATGTATTAACATCACTATCAATAGATGTTATAGAATCATTTATTATTTACATCATGTATTAACATCACTATCAATAGATGTTATAGAATCATTCATAATTTACATCATGTATTAACATCACTATCAATAGATGTAATCTAATCATTTATAATTTACATCATGTATTAACATCACTATCAGTAGATGTTATAGAATCATTTAGAATTTACATCATGTATTAACATCACTATCAATAGATGTAATAGAATCATTTATAATTATATCATGTATTAACATCACTTTCAATAGATGTAATAGAATATTTAGAACTTACATTATGTATTAACATCACTATCAATAGATGTTATAGAATCAATTTCAATTTACATCATGTATTAACATCACTTTCAATAGATGTCATAGAATATTTAGAACTTACATTATGTATCAACATCACTTTCAATAGATGTTATAGAATCAATTAGAATTTACATCATGTATTAACATCATTTTCAATAGATGTCATAGAATATTTAGAACTTACATCATGTATTAACATCACTATCAACAGATGTAATATAATCATTAAGAATTTACATCATGTATTAACATCACTATCAGTAGATGTTATAGAATCATTTAGAATTTACATCATGTATTAACATCACTATCAATAGATGTTATATAATCATTTAGAATTTACATCATGTATTAACATCACTATCAATAGATGTTATAGAATCATTTAGAATTTACATCATGTATTAACATCACTATCAATAGATGTTATATAATCATTAATTATTACATCATGTATTAACATCACTATCAGTAGATGTTATGGAATCATTTAGAATTTACATCATGTATTAACATCACTATCAATAGATGTTATATAATCATTAATTATTACATCATGTATTAACATCACTATCAGTAGATGTTATAGAATCATTTAGAATTTACATCATGTATTAACATCACTATCAATAGATGTTATAGAATCATTAATTATTACATCATGTATTAACATCACTATCAGTAGATGTTATAGAATCATTTAGAATTTACATCATGTATTAACATCACTATCAATAGATGTTATATAATCATTTCAATAAAACTACTTCAATCAATATGCAATAGCATCACTTTCAATAAATGAATGGCATCACATTCATATCAAACTTCCATCAATATATATGTATATATAGCTTGACTATAAGTGTATGTATGGCATCACTTTCAGAAAGAACCTCCACCGATTTATACTAGCATCACTTGTATGATGATTTGACTTTTATATCTAACCTTCATCAATTTGAAATGGCATCATTTTTAATAAATGTTTTGCATCACTTTCATATAAAATCTTCATCAATTTGTAATGGCATCACCTTCACAGAATGAAACCTTCTAAAAATTCTTATTTTGAGGGATAATGACTGAGAATCTTCCTCATCAGGAGAATGTACCAAATTAATGGTGTTGGCTATGTGGACACTCCAAAAGGGATGCCGAGTTGACAAATTCCACGTCAGGGAGAAATCAGTACAAAAGGGTCACTCACTTTTCAGTACACACAAGTAAATACCGATAAAAATATTTAAATTTATTTATTTTTTGAAATTTGATTGATTATATGTAAAATGACTTTTTTTTCATCAACTTCCTCTTAGTGAGTCAATGATAAAGAGTTAAACCCTTTATAATCAATAAATAGATTCATTTTTTATCAATATATTATATCTTAAAGATAACACAATTCACCAATGCAGCTGTAACTGAATTTATTTTTCAAAATCTATAAATGCTTTGTAATAAAAATCTATAAAGTTAAAATCTGTCACGAAATTTCCTAATCATATCAATCAATTTACATGTTTCTTTATTTTCAAAATCTTATGTTATTTATTTAATTATTGAACATCTATAAAGTTAAAATCTGTGAATTATTAAATGATTTAAAATCATGAAATTTCTTAATCATATCAATCAATTTATATGTTCATTATTTTAAAAATCTATAAAGTATTTAATTATATAATATCTATAAAGTTAAAATCTGTGAATAATTAAATGAGTTAAAATCACGAAATTTCCTAATCAAATCAATCAATTTATATTTCTCACAATTTTCAAAATCTATAAAGTATTTAATTTTATAATATCTATAAAGTTAAAATCTGTGAATAATTAAATGAGTTAAAATCACGAAATTTCCTAATCAAATCAATCAATTCATATTTCTCACAATTTTCAAAATCTATAAAGTATTTAATTTTATAATATCTATAAAGTTAAAATCTGTGAATTATTAAATGATTTAAAATCATGAAATTTCTTAATCATATCAATCAATTTATATGTTTCATTATTTTCAAAATCTATAAAGTATTTAATTATATAATATCTATAAAGTTAAAATCTGTGAATAATTAAATGAGTTAAAATCACGAAATTTCCTAATCAAATCAATCAATTCATATTCCTCACAATTTTCAAAATCTATAAAGTATTTAATTTTATAATATCTATAAAGTTAAAATCTGTGAATAATTAAATGAGTTAAAATCACGAAATTTCCTAATCAAATCAATCAATTCATATTCCTCACAATTTTCAAAATCTATAAAGTATTTAATTTTATAATATCTATAAAGTTAAAATCTGTGAATAATTAAATGAGTTAAAATCACGAAATTTCCTAATCAAATCAATCAATTCATATTCCTCACAATTTTCAAAATCTATAAAGTATTTAATTTTATAATATCTATAAAGTTAAAATCTGTGAATAATTAAATGAGTTAAAAACACGAAATTTCCTAATCAAATCAATCAATACATATTCCTCACAATTTTCAAAATCTATAAAGTATTTAATTTTATAATATCTATAAAGTTAAAATCTGTGAATAATTAAATGAGTTAAAATCACGAAATTTCCTAATCAAATCAATCAATTCATATTTCTCACAATTTTCAAAATCTATAAAGTATTTAATTTTATAATATCTATAAAGTTAAAATCTGTGAATAATTAAATGAGTTAAAATCACGAAATTTCCTAATCAAATCAATCAATTCATATTCCTCACAATTTTCAAAATCTATAAAGTATTTAATTATATAATATCTGTAAAGTCAAAATCTGTCTCTCATTATTTTGATGAAATTTTATAAATCATTTAATAGTAAAAATCTATAAAGTTTTCTATCAAAAGAAATAATGAATTTTATTTCTTTATTTTGATATTTGAATCTATAATTTCTTGAACTATCTATAAATGTCAAAGAATCCTTTTTTTAACTTTTCTTTAATCATTATTTTACAAAAAATCTATAAATCACTGAAAGTTCTAAATCAAATCTATCAATTACATTTAAAAATAAATTCATCAATTTTTAATTTCTAATTTAAAATAAGTTAAAATACCGTTCGTTTAATTGTCTCTACAAGAATCTATAAAAATCTTTTTTTTGTATTTAACTTGATCCAAACTATTTATTTCTCGTGAATTCCTAGATTTCTCAGAGAATCTGTATAATAATAGAATTCACTGAGAATCTGTATAATAATAGAATTCACTGAGAATCTGTATAATAACATAATTCGCTGAGAAACTATATATCCAGATTTCTCAATTACTATAGATTTCTCAGAGAATCTAAGAAAAAGAACATCTTTACAAATTATTTATTTCTCAAAGAATTTATAGATTTCTCAAAGAATTTATAGATTTCTCTGAGAATCTAATGATCTCTCTCAGAACATCTTTACAAACTACAGTATACTCTGTGTAATCCACCATACACTAGGACCGCAAAATAATGTCGGATAAGCGAGAGTGTTGGAGTACTCAAAGTTTTGACATTTTTTAACAAGTGCCACAAGTTGCATATTTCTGTTCTATACAGTGTAATGAATGATACGAGTACCCATACCATTTGCCAATGACCTTGATCTTGAAGCGAGGTCATTGGCGGTGATTAATCAGCAGAATTTAGTTCAACAATCTTTTGTTTTCATGTGATTTGATCCAGATTATCAATAAAATAGTGATTGTCTAATTGATGATAAGTGATTAAGATGAGTAGATGTCGGATTATACAGAATTTTCTGAGTGTCAGGACCACTGATTAGTGTCGTAATTCGTAATACACAGAGTGTCGGAGTACTCAGAGTTTTTTACACTAGCCTAAGAAGGAAATCAATTGGGATCAGAATGTCGAAATACTCAAATGTCGGATATCACAGAGTACACTGTATTTTTTTCTCAAAGAATTTTTAGATTTCTCCTAGAATCTATAGATCTCTCTCAGAACATCTTTACAAACTATTTATTTCTCAGAGAATCTGTATACCGGTAGATTTCTCAGAGAATCTATACATATTTCTTAGAGAATCTATACATATTTCTTAGAGAATCTATACATATTTCTTAGAGATACAAGAATCTACAACCAATTTAATGAATCTCTCTCTTGGAGAAAATACTGATCAAACTATTAGTGTCAGAAAACTAACATAAGTAAATTCATTTCACAAGAAATATATAATTCAATCTATTTCAAAGTTAATATAAATTATGAATAACTTATATGAAACATTTGTGTTTAATTTTAATATCTATTAATTGATTTCCAACTGTATTTCTGGCAATGTTTCTGTACTTGGAATAGGAGCCGTGGTGGCTCAGTGAAACTTGCTTGCAAACATGAATTCCAGGGTTCATTCCAGGGTAGAAAAAGTGTTAAAGATCCCTCGTAAGTTGGAAATCAAAATAGAGAAGGTTAATGCCACTATATGGGAAAATTTCTCTCATTGCACACTGTCTGTCTTCATTAGCCCAATTAGGTGCAGCTAATTAGGCTGTAAAACTCCATTCAATTAATTTCATTTCTACCTGGAACAACCATGAATCTTTCGTAACAAACATATCCTAATATACCCTGAATCCAGTACAGTCCACTCAATGTTTTCATACAAGGTGGTACAAACACGAAAAATATATTGCTGTGAAATTAATTTTTGGCAACTCTTTTGTTACTCATATAATTTAATTTGATGCATTTCTATCATTTTGATTGGATGTCAGATTTAAAGGTTCTGGGAAGCTCAGCCATCAAGGCACTCCCCTCTATATTGTGAAAATTTGTAGTATGTTTGCTCCAGCTTCTTGTGTGCCAGGCTAGTGCCATGTACAGTTAAGCCATTCTTACCAGAATTATCTGCGTTCGAAAGTTATAATGATGACTGTCATTTTAAGATACTCTGTGATGTATAGGAAAGAGTGGAGCCTCATTTATCTGAACATTCCCGTTCCCCATAAAATCGTGCGGTTTAACGAAAATCCGGATGGTTGAAACATTTTTTCATTTCATTTAACTATCATAGCATGATAATAACAATAGCATTCCTTAGAATTAGGATTCGCTAATTTACAAAGATAGATATCTTCGTAGCGATAATGGATGATGGTATTCGGGTATGACTGAATGAAAAATTGAATTCAATTAAGCCTATTACTGAACAAAAGACAGCTTACACATGATCATTAACCGCATATTCTCAAATAACAATTCATTACACACTGATCAACAAGGCATCATGAATAATAATTATTTATAAACATATTTCCTTGCCGTAACTTCGTAGGGCTCAACGTTTGATGCGTTCCGTATCAATAATGGAATTAGGTGTGACTGAACGAAAACTGACATTGAAGTATAACTGAACGATAATTGGTATTCAGGTATGAGTCAACGAAAAATAACTTACACATGATGATTATATTAATTGCTTAATCTCATAATGAGGATTTATTAAACACCAATCACGCGACATCAAAAATACTGCTAATTCGGAAGCCCGTTAGAAGAACTCACAGTGACACCAGGCCAGATGATGAATACTAATTACTATAGAATTTGATAATTGGTTCCCAATCACAGCCGTGCCGAACTGGAAACCGGGCGTATATCTGGGTATCCAGATTAACGGCAATCGGATAAAAACGGCTCAAGTGTATAGAAAAAAGTGAATAAAATTCATAGTTTAAAGTATTTTGAAAGGAATTATGCCATTTTTACAGAGCCCCTAAGTTGGTAGGGAGTTGGATTGTCATCTGCTAGGCGATTAGGTTACTTTCATAGGTAAGAACAGCCAGTGATCTGAGAGTTGAGTCAGTAATGACTTTTAACCTGATGATGATACACATACAGGGATGGAACATAACTTTAAAAAACTAGTTATCTCCCTTAAAAGTTTCTAGTGAGTTAACTCGCTAATCTGAAGGTCTAGGGTTCACTCTCGGCATAGGTCGAGATAATACCTTTGGATTTTTCAACTCGGTTTCCCCCTGTCAGTGATGCAGGTAAGAGGGGCTGACATGGAAAAAGCGTCTAAGTCGTATTAGGACAATAAACAGAGGCCCAGTGTGCAACAGACTAGGCACCTTAAAGATCCCTCGACAGCTGGAAATAAAAAAAGACCAGAATGATGCCACTGTCCAATGCAAAATTTCCCTCATTGCACCTGCATGGCATTACCCGTCTTCAAAAGACTACATGGTGCAGAAAAGTAGGATGTAAAACTTTATTCATTTTTTTTAACTTCTAGGCGTGAACATCTAAAATGTGTCACTAACAGATTTGGATGACGTCAGAGAAAAAAAAATAGTTCACATTATGGTTTTAGCAAAGTCGATGATAAAATATTAAAAAATTAATGAAACTCTCACACCACCAACTATATCTTCGCAAACCAAACTTCTTAAAACTCTTCATAAAACTATTGCCCTTATTTCTGCCACGTGTCATTTTTGACAAGATATATACGTAGTCAATCAATTTAGAGGAAAAAAAAAAACATTTCATTAAGGGCGTCCCCCGTGTGATTGAGAAATCCAAATTCACAGCTAAGATTTATCTACATATTGATTATTTGTTCAAATTTGAGTCATTTCATAATCATCAATGGATGCATTCTACATCCTGTTCAACCAATTACATAATATTTACAGATGACTACCCAAAATCAAAATTCTATTCAGCCCATCAGATGAATTGCATATATTAGTATATATAAATAAAAAACTGTCATAATAAAAAACTGTTTATTCTAGGATACATGTACAAGGCCATATTTGACTCATATTTTGCACAGTATGCACTAACAAACCGAGACCTGATATAACTTGATAATTTGTGCGGCGAGTTTATTTAAAAAAAAAATATAAATTGAAAAAAACACTTGAAAATCTATCATGAGATATGACTTATCTACCAATTTAGCTGACAAGGTGATCTTTCGCTCGCCGCGCCATTTTTGTGAAACAAAGAAAATTTATCCAAAAAAATATTCTTTCTACAATTGAACATGTGTAGAAGAAGGGATTTTAATAAGCTTAATAAAGTTTGAATATAATCTCTATATAGAAGCGACATTGAAGAAAATGTTACGAAAAGATTTAAACTTGAAACTACCAAGGTATTCTATTAAACGACTTCTTTATATAGGACACTTAAATGTGAATAAACCTAATGTACACTGTAAATGCAGATAGCTGCACCAGACATGCAGTAAAAAGCATGTCGGTATATCTGTGTGTATTTACGTCAAATCTTACCTTCCCATGGGGTCTACTTCACCCCTTCCATGAAAATAGGAACTCATATAGTCCTGACCAGTCACATAGTCATATTAATTCATGATTAGGTATCCAGAAAGCCAATTAAAAAGAGAGAATTTCAAACCAGACAGTGAGTGTTAGCCATTCTACATCCTGTGGTGATATTATGCTATGGTAAGGTGAAGGTAAGGTTATGTTAACCTAGGTCAGATAAAGCATGTCTACAAGGGGGAGCCACCAATCTAGATTGCAAGTAAATATGCATATGATGCACAAGAAAATTTATTGAATAAACTGAGCAACATATTGCTTTGTATTTGATTATCAAGACAAAAACTGTTTATTGTTATAGGCCAGTCATGATACTGAATATAATACATAGTAAAATTATTACTATATTACTTATCAAATTGGCAAATTACTCTTGTAGCAAAAACAAATAATTAGTCTAAATTAAATTGATCAATTCTATTATAACTTTTAACGACTTTAAAACTAATTAAATGCAGCATAGTGTGAAACTTTTTTCAAATATAAAAAAAATAACACACATTATATATGTAATCAGCTCATCTTCACATGTCTGTAAAAAGTTCATATAATATATGTTGTCTACATAAAATGTCTGTTATAAGCTCATATGCTAATGAAGCTAATGTAATAAGTTCCTATGTTGACACATGATATCTGTAATAAACTCATATTATGTTGTCTATGTCATGTCTGTACAATGCTCATATATGTCTACACATGTCTGTACAATGCTCATATATGTCTACTCATGTCTGTACAAAGCTCATATATGTCTACTCATGTCTGTACAATGCTCATATATGTCTACTCATGTCTTTACAATGCTCATATATGTCTACTCATGTCTTTACAATGCTCATATATGTCTACACATGTCTTTACAATGCTCATATATGTCTACACATGTCTTTACAATGCTCATATATGTCTACACATGTCTGTACAATGCTCATATATGTCTACACATGTCTGTACAATGTTCATATATGTCTACACATGTCTGTACAATGTTCATATATGTTTACTCATATCTGTACAATGTTCATGCTGGATAATGTCTGTAATAAGCTCCTATGTTTTTGACATGTAATTTCTGTCTGTATTAAGCTCAAATTAAGTTGTCTACACATGTCTGTAATAAGCTAATGTATTTCTACACGTCTGTAATAAGCTCATATGTTTTTGACACGTAATGTCTGTCTGTAATAAGCTCATATTATGTTGTCTACACATGTCTGTAATAAGCTCATGTGTTGTCTACACATGTCTGTAATAAGCTCATATGTTGTCTACACATAATGTTTGTAAGCTCTTATATGTTGTCTACTTCTGATCATCATTGTTAATGCATTACCATTATATCTACAGATAATATTTGCCATTAGCTCATATATAGACATGCATAGATAATATCTGCTATTAGCTCATATAATACATGCCTATGCATATTGTCTGTTCAATGTTTCAATTCCAATACTGATAATGTCAATTTGTATACTGATAATGTCAATTTGTATACTGATAATGTCAATTTGTATACTGATAATGTCAATTCATATACTGTTAAAACCTCAAATATATTATTGATTGCTTATTGTCTGTTTTCAGCTCAAAACTATTGTCTATGCATAATATCTGTTATGAGCTCAAATATCTTGTCTATGCTTAAAATCATGTCTTTGTTTACTGTTATAAATCTTGTATATGCAACCAGGCTAATATATGATGTCTACACATAATGTCTGTTTTAAACCATAACATGCTGTCTATGCATAATATACGCTGGAATATTTGTCTATGCATAACATTTGTTACGCTCATTATCTGCAGTAAGTTTCATTATTTACAGCAGCTTTTTGTGACTTTAAGTATTCCCCCTTTTTTTCAACTACCAAACCATCAGTGCAGAATCATCCACATGAACTACCAACAACTACCTAGTTTACAATATCAGCATCTGCTGCAAGCAGACCAACCAAAACAATTATATCTTCAATTGATTTACCAGCTTCAAAACCTTAAAAAATGATTCTGCATCCTTGAGGTGTCTTCTATCTCACATGTTGATAACTGTTATCTGATGGTAAATGTTGAAGCATACCAAAAAATTAGTGAAACATGTAGAGTTGCATTTTAATTAGTTATTTATGCCATTATAACCATACATCAAATAAAATTAATACAATACAAGCATAATCACAAAAACAAAATTGATATGAAATCTGCAGTTTTACTATTGACTTTTTGACCCACTTTTGAGGGGTTTTTCAAAGGCACAGTCTATTGCACACGGGACCTCAGTTTAATTCCTAACTGCAAGAAGCTTAGTTCAAAAAATAAGTTGAAAAATCCAAATGAGTATAAAATCTAATATTGTTACCAATTTGACAAGAACTCATCAAGTGCAGGCCAAAAACAGAAAGAAACAACTATATTTTACAAGGATAACAACTTAGGTTCACAGTTAAGGATTCTTTCTACCAACTGGTCCTTGGACAAACCTCTTGTCATTGATCTTTCCTGGATTATTCGTACCCATTTTCAGCTGGGTCAACTGGAATTACAAGTGAAGGAGACTTATTCAAGATCATCAGACTATCACATGCCAATTGAGAATTGAACCCACAACCACCATTTGTTCGACGTAACCATAAAAATGACATCATGTTAAGAACCAATGCTCTATCCAACTGTGCTATAGAACCTCATACCTGTACCTGAATAGGAAACTTTTATCATCAAAAGTGATTCAGCATCAATAGATTTATCCATTGTTAGTTAGTTTTCTTAAGGCCTACACAACCAAACTAACTTGCAATGAGGCAAATTGACACAAAAACCTACACTTTAAACAACCATTCTTATGCAAAAGCAAGAATATGATGTAAGATTCTAATGCTCTAACCGACAGAGCTACAGTCTGTGCTCTTAATAACAGTAACATATTATTTTATGATCTTTTGATTCACAAATTATCATGGAATAGGGCTTGAAGCTTCTATAATATAAAAACTCTTCCTTTAATCTTGTCACCACAGCAATTCTAGCTAGTGGTCATGTCTGGTCATATCTATATATACCAATAGACATACTTATATATATATATATATATATATATATCGGTACTTTGACGTTCTATCTATTGTCTAGACTGTATATAATTGTTAATTATTATCACTAGACGAAGAAGGATATGCTTAATGAAAGATCAGAATGTTCTTTAAAAGGCAATTTTCTTCAAATATCACCGGGCCATGCTTTGTCTGGTTTATTTTCAAAGCTTTTAAGGGATTAAATTTTACACCCAACTTTTTTTCCTCCCTTAAAAGAGATTAGAATAAAAAATTGCTACAATAGAGATATCATACTTTCCAACCTTAGATAGTGCCGAAAACAGATTTAGAACTAACTGATGATTTTGTGGGATACAATTAAGGCACAAGGAACTTCAAGGTCCTTTCCTCTTTAATAACAATACAGCTTGAGATCTTCAGTAAAAACTTCACATCAAAACTGTTTGAGGGAATTTTTTCTGCTCGAGGAACATAATTAGAGCAATGGCAGCCTATCAAGTTTTGTACCATATCAATAACCTAAAAGACGTGGATTTAATCTCAGTATAGCTTGAGTTTTCCAGTTTCCCATGATCATCGTCTTTCCATTTTAAATGCCTAGGACCTGACTTTCGACAGACTAATGACACTTCTTCTTGCAAAATTTACTAATTGAACACTACATGATGTTGACTTAATCCAATATGCTTAAGAGCACCTGTGTACCATTCGTTCGGCCAATCATTCCTTTTAGCTAAGCCAATCAGAAATAGTGTTCACAGCTCACCTTTGCCTTTAAATCCATGTGTGTCCAGAATTATCTGTCTTTGGAAGTTAGACTATACCTTATATAGAAAAGAATTATATATAGAAATAGAATGTTAAATTTCTAGTTTGGAGTATTATGCCATCTACGTATATTTCTAGTACTTCTGAAGACTATTTACATATATTCCACATCTAAACCAACCCTAGAAAATGACACAACCATTTCAATTTTGCACTTTCAAATAATTGCAATTATGAGTAGAATAGAATTTTTTGCACTCATGTAAGCTTTTAAAAGAAAATAAGACTATTGAAATACTGTGAAACTGTGATCATTAAACTAATAATTATTCAATTACACTTCATTTTAGGCTTAATTTGATACAGTGTGATTTTCTTTGATTTTACCAATTCAGTTGGCAGTAATAATTATAGCCACAGTAACAGGTGTTACCTAACACACTTTTACACAATTCTGACAACTCTGAGATCATTTTTCACTTGATGTTGCACTATTCACATCTGTCTGGTACATATCCCTGCCAACTACTCTTCAATTAAGAAGTTTAAGAAAGGTCATTGACCAAAAGAGCAGACACAGATTTGACTTATGACATGTTTGACTACAAAAACAATAGGATGAAAGGTCAATCTAAGGTTATTTTAATTAATTAACTGATCATCAAATTGTGCGAGTAAATGCACCTAATGTATTCAGATATTCTGCAACCTATCCTAGACATAGTTAGTATCTCAAGAAAATCAAAAGGCACACCTTTGGATGTGTATCTGAGACACTTATACATCTGTACCATTCTGATTTCAGTATGCATGAGGCCAATAAGTATGTGAATCATCTGCCTGAATGCAAGTGCAAGAAAAAGCCTTCAAATGCAACTTCTGTTGAATCTGTATATTAATGAAATGAATAGTTCTACGTCTTATTTTCTGCCTGATTCGGCTATAAACGCAGGTGGGTGATGCCAAGCAGTGCGCAATAAAAGAAATTTTATCAAGATGGCAGCATTAGCCTACTGCTTTTTTATTTCCAACTGTCAAAGGATCTTTAATGCAGACATTCTGAAGCACACACTGCCTGTGGTTTATTGTCCCATCAAAACAAATTCACCCTTTATCCATGTCAGCCCTTTCAACTAGCCACACTGACAGGGACGAAACCCTTAAAGTGTAGAATTGCTTTTGTTGGCTGTTGATTCTAAAACTACAACTAGGACCAAGTCTCATTTTTTATTACCCTATAAACAAGAATTTGGTTTCAGACATTAAAATTTGATGTTGTAATATTTGACAAGCTGCTCTGAGACAATGTTATTTTAAGCAAGGACTAATGTTTGTAAGAATGAATAATATATACTATCATTGCAGCAATTGACACCTCAATATTGGACCAATGATAAACCATCCTTCTTTAATAATTCAAAACTAGTTTTGTTTAGAACTTGGTGAATGGAGTGTTATAATTATTTTATGTACAGCACTGGCAACTTTTAATACGATTTAAAAACAATGACATAAGGATAGAATTCTTTTACAAAATTCAGTATATTTAAAGGGACAGCTGCACCATTGGGAGTTGATTTGAGTCTTGAATATATGTAAATATTCTTCAGAAGTACTAGAAATGCACGAAAATTGCATAATTCCTTCAAAAATATCTCAAACTAGGAATTTCTTTTCCTATTTCTATAGATATCTTTTCTATATATGGCAGTGTCTCAAGAAAAGATGACTCTTTTTAACTTTCAAACATTGATAATTCTGGACACACACGGATTTGAAGGCTCAAAATTGACAGTGAGGTATGATCACTATTACTGATTGACTAGCTGAAAAACACCCAAGGCATGATAGGTCAAAAAAATGGTGCATCTATCCCTTTAAGATACGTTTTATTTTTAAAATAACTCCTAATAAATAAAGTTATGTCCGTAATGAAAATACATGTATATCTTATTACACAATACATGTATATCTTATTACACATTATATCTTATTACACAATACATGTATATCTTAATACACATGTAACTCCTGTATTTTGCATGATTTCCTGCATTGTGTAATACTTAACATTAGCTTTTCATCCTAAACTTTGTGCTATGAAAATATGGTTTTCATGGAATCAATAAGTATGCAATTATAAGTAATATTCTTCTTAATGTTGGCCCTAGATAGATTTTGTTGTTTTGCAAGAGATAATTTTCTAACCCATGTTTATTTCTTTGGCATTCATAGCTGTTATTTTCACCTGTATGTTTTCCAAGCTAGCCTCTGATTTTTGAAGTCCAGAGAAATTGAAACATATTATGATATCACTATTACATATATTATTTCTTTTTGTATATTTACAATAGTGATGTCATAATCTGGTATAAGGTTTTATAAGAGATACTCTCCTATAAAAGCACTGGCCTAGGTCACAAATAGAGACTATGGATTTCAGCATTGGAATACATCAATTTGATAAGAAGTTACCTACTGCTGGAGAGATATACAAAATAAACAAATAATTCAAAAATAAAAAGCGATTGTTTCAGGGAGTTAATGAAAGGGGATCTGGTCAAGGTCAAATTGTCTGGTATAATGGCACCACAGATAATGGTCAGAAAGTCACAATGGTACCTATACAAACATTTGGTATCCCTGATACAGATACAAAGGCTCTTTTGAATTCCTGCAAATTGTACATGTGTTTGCACATATGTTTGTACATGTGTTATATGGTGTATCAAAAACACATGGTACAATTAATATTTCACAGGGAACGCTTCCATTTTGAAACCTGGATAAAAATGACTAATGCGAAGTTTTTTTTTTTATGGAATCAACTGGTTCAACAGGAATTTAGGTGCATTTATAAATATCAACACATAATGTTTGAGACACAAATATGCAGGCAATGTTTACAAATTTTTCTTTTAACATTTTCATTGCACATGTCATAGTGTTATCCATCTCAACAAATACTGCCTGTAATAAGGTTTAGTTAAGAATGATTTTAAACTGCAATTTCTAATCAAAAAACAGACCTATATTAACATCATTGGTTAAATGGGATTCCTCCATGACCTATTTTTGGTACCAATTTGCCTTTGAAATATTTTATTATGATCCATTTTGATTAACTTTTCAGAAAGCTTTTTCAAAAAATCTAACTGATAAACCATGTAATAAAAAGCCAACATAGAGTTCCAGCAAAAGTTAGGGGCACGATTGTTTTGGGTAATAATTTGGGCTACAATGTTCTAGCATTGCTCCGTCATTTTCCTGCCTAGTACCTCCAGACCCTTAACTAATCATTAATTAAAGAGATTAAGGGTTAATTAAGATAATCCTCTAATTGGTACTCAATAGAGACAATGGAAACAATTAGATAAGTGTTAATGAATTACACTGGTGTCAACAAGACAGAGTATAACACCTTGCCACCAGTCCAGTATAATGGCTACCAGTGACCAAACAATGACCACTCTGATGTAATCAGTCAATATTGAATTTAAAGCTAGTACTTGTACCTACCTGCTATGTCCATTCCTCTCTGTTAACAGTTTCAGGATAGAAAGAGCATGTTCAAAATCCTCATCATGTAGTCCATTTGCTGCCATCCCATCAGAAAAGTTGGAATTTGAACAGAAAAAGAGTAATCCACAGTGGGCCACTGGCCTAATTCCTCTTCACACAAAGCATTACAGTTACATTTAACAACTAGACCAACACAAATCAACTGGACATGGGGTAACCTATTGCCAAATTTCTTGCTTGACCAGTTAACTGGAACAGTACTATAAATAGTATCAGATGACCACACTGGTCAGTTAGGTTGCATTAGTAATAATAGACTTGACCTCTGTCCATTTTCCATCACTGTTGTACAGTAAACAGTGTGACAGTAAGAGATTTTATGAGACGAAGGAGATAGAAAGGAAAGATTATGGTGTATTTTAATTGTTTAATGACGTAGAATTCACCACCAGGTCTGCTCCGTTTTTCGTCTGTTAGACTTGTCTATCTATATCATACTGGCTCACTCAATGTATTCTTTAAACTCAGACATAAAATACACACACAACACGACATGCTTCTCCCACTGCTTGTTGTAGTACATTACTCCATATTTCTTTTCAACTCTATAAACAATATTATTCTATAGTCCATTACATATATACACTATTCACTATATCACTATTATGTCATTCTTACAGTCTCTATACATTACTTATTATTGGTCGGACTGTAGAGTAGAAAGTGTTAAGATCTAAACAGTCAGTCAATCATGGCGTTATGACGTAATAGTACACAGGTCATACACTGATATGGGCGAACATGCTTTTTTCTAGGTCAGGGAGAAGTTAGTTTATGTGTTAGGACACACAAAGGAATGAAAAGGCTAGTGTAGGGGTTGAAAGAGAGAAAATAATGGAAAATTTCAGCTTATCTCCTTATCATTCTTCTTTATATTGAGAGAAATTAATCTTTCCCTACTTAGACCAAATGTTACCAAATTTAAACCAAATGGCGCAGATTTTCTTGTGCACTTGGTAATTAGAAAGGGAAATGCTTTTTAAAGGGACAGGTGGGCACCATTTTGTAGGGTTGATTTAAGTCTTGAATATATATGTAAATATTCTTCAGAAGTACTAGAAATGTACCAAAATTGCATAATTCCTTTAAAAATATCTCAAACTAGGATTTTCTTTTCCTATTTCTATAAAGGTCGTTTCTATAGATGGCAGCGCTCCAAGAAAAGAAGATCATCTTTTTTAACTTTCAAACGTGGATAATTCTGGACAGACATGGATTTGAAGGCTGAAATTTCAACAGAAGCTGTGAACACTATTACTGATTAGGTTAGCTAAAAAAATCCTGTTTCTGAGACTAAAGTATAATTAGTTTTAAAAAACGAGACAAGGAAGTACAATACACAATTAGTATCACTTCAATATTTCTTAACCATCTTGATACTTTGAAAGTGAAAGTATTTTTCCTAGAATTTTCCAGAGAATTTTAAAATGATGAGTCGTCATTTTAACATTCAAACGCGGATAAATCTTGACACATAGATTTGAAGGCTCAAATTTCGAGGGTGAGCTGTGAACACTATTACAGATTGGCTCTGTAAAAAATTCCTGTTTCTGAGACTAAGGTATGATTGGTCAAAAAAAGGGCGCTTCTGTCCCTTTAAAAATGCGTCTGTTAATATAAATAGTTAAGCGGTTATTTTTAAATCTGAGTTTTGGTGTAACTTATATAAAATAAAGATATCTGTCTGCGCTATCCCTTTAATAGATCATTAATTCATCAACACGAATATCCTATTTTTTAATGAAATTATTGAAATATTAATATAAGTATATCTATCAAATTTGTCAAAATAAGCGGGGAGAATTTTTCTAATACATTTAAGTATTCAAATATTGGTTCTAGACACTGTATGAATTAAATAAAAATGATGAATAACTGCCATTAAAATCAATACAAATATACATCAAACTTTAGACATACTTCATTTCAATCCATTTCATTTCAATAAACTTTGCGTTTCACAAAATATCATAAATAACTGATACCAGCCTTTCAATTTTCATCAGCAGACATGCATTGAACTGTGTCAATTCTGGATCTATCATAAACGCCAACCATTTATTTCAATCAAAATTTAAATTAAGACTGTCAAAGCCAGACAGATTTTTTTACATGGGGATCAAATATTCCGTCTGCTTTGAACCGATTACAAAAACTAATATGGTAAAGGTTCAGTCGAGGTTAATTGCTTTATTCAAGAAATATAGAAAACGACGACGGGGAGTTCGATATGTAATGTTTTCCAAGGTGTAAAAAAAGGTTATCATTCTTTCGAGATAACATTAATTAAGCTTCACAGACGTAACTCAAAACTGTCTTCTTGTAAAGTACAGAAAATTGATTCCATGATATAAGAGTAAATTAAAAAGTCAGCTTTTTTTTTCCGAGGATGCTAAGTACAAGAAATATCATGTAAAGAATATTTGGTTCCAGATAAGCCGAAATGTCACTGAATGCTACAGAAGGTAATTAGTTATCTAGTTTCCCTTGATAGGCTTGATTTGATTGGTTTTTGATTGGACCATCTTTTTGTAGGGCAGAAACTAACTTCCGCACTGATATTTCAAGTGGTTAGTACAAATTTGGTACAACATAATCAAATTGCTGCATTTACAAACGTCTGTACTTTAAGTAAAGTGCCTGATGATGTCAAGGTATAAGATGGACTTTATTTTAGCTTGACGGTATGGTTGCAGAAAAACAAGACAGCTTGTAGACACATTAAAATAAAAAACTTTGCAGCAAACACTCAAAAGGTGCAGACAGTTTTGTTGAAAAAACAAACAAGGATGTTTCAAGTTAACAAAAACAAGCAAGATGACCTGCAGAATATATTAATATAGAAAACACAGACAGCTGAGACCAGTTGGTGTTGCTGAAACTTCTTGGTGACATCGATTTCTTGGCTATTCCCATTTTCCGCACCTTTTTCGTCATTTTAATGTGGTTACCATCACACTAGTCTTAAGATATGAGCAGCTTATGCATCAAAAAGGAAAAAGCAAGGAAGGTACTTTAGTTGAAATGAAGCAGAATCCTAATTTTCCTAAAGGAAAAGTCTACTCAAAATATAAACAATCTTAACGAGACACTGAAATGACATGTTCAAAAAAATCGTAAAATAAATTCCATGAAAGTTGACTCAATAATTTGTCTTCTGTCTGACCTATATTTTTAACGTCAGGTACGTATATTCTTGTAGCCAATTATTACATGCAGGTACAGATGCATTAACAAAATAAACATGGTTGGTATTTTGGCATATTGTGCAGCATACTCAGTGTGACTGGAAAAATAACTGACTTGTAGACTAAATAATATCAAATTTCAAATGCTCATGTTTCCCAATATCTTCAAAGGATAGAGAGGCAAATTTCAAAACTATCATGCATCATTTTTCAATAACTACGGCAATAATTTGAGAAAACATGATGGTATTTCTTTGATGTCCTAAATGATATTATTAACAGTACATTTACACAGCCGGTTTCAATACCGAAAAATCTGTTAGTTGAGCATGCACAGTTGGATCTAATAAAATTATTTTATGCTTCTATTGGATTTGGCAACCCAAATTGTGAAACTTCGAGCTTATGTTAATAGCTGATCAC
This sequence comes from Lottia gigantea, assembly GCF_000327385.1. Taxonomy (NCBI): domain Eukaryota; kingdom Metazoa; phylum Mollusca; class Gastropoda; family Lottiidae; genus Lottia; species Lottia gigantea. The sequence continues at coordinate 875,703 of NW_008710601.1, forward strand.
TCTGGCCTACTGTTGGTCTTTTGGTCTTTATTAGTTCGAAACATCTGCCTCTGATAAATATTTTGTCAGTTGTCAGCTGCAGTAGAGTCAGAAAAAAAAGATTCTCTTAAATGGGGATTTTCCACAGCTCCAATGATGCGTTTTTTTAAACATAATATCAAATTACCTTTACGATGATTGTAAATTAGTGTTGGGCATCACCATAACGTTTCATTTTGTTAGTATCAATTGAACTTTTGGCTGCGCACACAGTTTTAAATGGTCGATTCCAGATCGGTTTCAGAGAAGTGAAATAAATGGTGTAGGGAGAAAATGGTAGTATGATTAAACTACAAAAATATTCATCTTTCCAAATATATCTGGGTTTTGCAGATTTGAAGTATCTAAATAGGTTTATAAACCCCGCACCTGCGGAGATGTGGAATGTCCCCATTTAACAGGGCCTTTTTTTCTGCCTCTACACCAGCTGACATCTGTAGTATGTTTTGCATTGATGAAATTATCAGGATTTATGAAGACAGACAGCAATGCAGAGGGCAATATGAAAACATTTGCCAGGACAAAGGTGTCAGCCTGTAGCTCACTCACAGGATACTGGTTCATGGTATTATTTGAAACAAGATCATATTTTCCAAGCTGTACCCCTGATACTGGGCACTATCTCGCGCCTCGGGTGACAAGCAAGCATTATAACAACTAAACCACTCAGGCTTCCAACCTCAGCCAAATAAAACAATAACCTTACTCATTAATGACAAGGGTTGTTAATATATCTTTCAATCATGTCTGGCAGTGAGAAATTTGTCTACAACATCCCTGACTAAATATTAAAATTTATTCTGATCAAAACACGAAAGATCAAAATTTACAGCTCAGAAAAACACCTCTATTTGTCTGTATGTAGAATTTAAATGTCTTTGAGTTTAATTCAAAGATTAACCAATGACCCTCATTGTCTGAGAAAATTCCCTGAAGACAGAAAATTCAATTCCATTTCCGTTTTTTACAGACAATTTCTTTTTATTTTCACATCATTTCTACTGATGATTAGAGAGAAAATAGACGTACGAAAATATTACATGATCATCAGCAAGATATGGTTATTTTGATGCATGACATTAGCAATGACAGTTTGCACTGCAACCAGCAAAATTGGTCACTAGGGAACCACTAAGAGCATTTGACTGGTCGATTTCGTGGAAGACAGAGAGTACGTTAACACCGAAATATGTTCTACTGGTACCGTATTTGGGTATCGTTGAGTTTTTCCTCCGTTAAGACCGTCACGTGGACATTCAAGATGGCTGCTGATGGTAGCAGAGTGAGGTAAACTTGACTTTAAGATTGAAGTTTTAAGTAATATTCTATGAAAAGCTAAGGTGGTTGAAGTTTTATGCAGTTAGCTTTGGAAAAATTCACTGTATAAGCTGTAGAATTTGCTTTGGGAGCCTTACTATAAGTGTATGTACTCATCTCAGAGTCCACAGTAGCCCTGATGTTAGTGATGTTACATAAAATCTCAGGTATGTACTGAAAAACAATCATCTTTGGTGAGTGAGGTGGCCATCCAAAGCAGATGATAGATGAAGGAAGCGGTCAAACGTGGTCTTATGACTTATTCATATAACTTTTGCATCTGGTTCTGCATGCAGGTAACTATTTTGTGAAACTCTGACACTATCTACAGGCCCTAACAGATGATTCTCTCTCCTTGGAATTGGTCAGAAAGGAATGTCATATTTTCTTAAAAGACAGCTCACAGAGATTCAAATGGCCTGCATGTCTACACAAAGAATTTATGTAACCATGGTTGCATATTGTTAAACATTAAGAGTTATAGAAAAGATCATTTTCAGAGAAAAACAACACTTTTAAATAAGCTTATTCATAAGTGTTTTTTAGATTAATAGTTATATGCTTATGTGAGCAAAAGGTTACTTTCGTCACTGACAACAAATACAATGCAATGACTAAGAGTTATGATTCTAAATGCGCAGATTCTTTATCTCTGTATTTGTTTGAAAACAACAGATTCCGGCCATGTCCATAGGCAAGATGACCATTACATTGGTCATTTAGCCAGTGGTCAGTTTAGACATAAATAAACATGTTTATTCCATTCTGGTCTTTATTTTCGACTTGATAAATTGTGTGGTTGACTTTTAACATGACATTTGTCATCTAGTTATATCCACAGTTCAAAGATGGTAACCCTAAATCATCTCATATCATCATCATCTCAATAAACAATAGATTCTTTATGATATAGATGACGTATGTTGGAGATGACAGGGTTAAATTTGATTTCTAATCAAATTTAAAAAGGTGGAGAACTCACAGTAAAATGTAATTTAGTCAGATTATTAAATTTTGACCAGTGGATAAAGATAGGTCAAATGAATGACCCTAAGCTATGTCTGTACCTGTAGCTATTTCCATTAATTAGTCTAGACATTGGTTTACAAGCAATGCTTGATCAACTTTAACCAAATCTATTTCATGCTTATAAATAATCACTTTCACACAAATACAGACTGATATATCTCCAAACATACTATCAAGTGCTAATTTAACCCACAGACAGAAATCTGAAATGAAGCAATTTAACCTGTCGCAGAAGAAAAATCTGGTGGAATGAAAGCGGAAGCGCTGAAAAGAACATCATCAGACGGAATATTATATAAAGTCTGGTATTTATAATGTACGCAATTAAAAAGAATTGTCCCGACTTTGTGACGAGAATGAGAAACTCTTGGCGGATTCCTAAGAACAGTAAATCACATCCCTAAAGCATCCTTTCAGACGATAAAATGATGACAATTAATGAACATGGTATTTGGAGGCACCAATTGGGAATTCCACACACACTCATATTGATGTTGTGGACAGAATATGTTTAAAGATTATAATAAGCTAATTAAAGCTAGGTTTCGATCAGTCAGTCAATTATAAATATCAGTACAGAAACAGTTATTATTCCATTTCTCCTACAAATTCAAATGTTTCAGAACAGACATATATTATACTAACTAATATTGATGTGCCATCATTAATGCCCCTAAGAATGCTTCTTTAAACAAACATTTCAAACTCGTCTTTAGGTGTAGACATGAGAATAAGTTCTACTTGTTCAACTTCAGTCGGGAAACAGGCTGAATTATATAGGTCAGTTGTCTGAAGATCGCACAGCATGAAATTCTGAGTAACAACATCATGTTTTCTTAGGTTTTGTTTTAAGGACAGCTGTCTGAAGATCGCAAAGCGTGAAATTCTGAGTAACAACATCATGTTTTCTTAGGTTTTGTTTTAAGGACAGTTGTCTGAAGATCGCAAAGCGTGAAACTTTGAATAACAACAACATGGTATATAGGTTTTGTTTTAAGGACAGTTGTCTGAAGATCGCATAGCATGAAATTCTGAGTAACAACATCATGTTTTCTTAGGTTTTGTTTTAAGGACAGTTGTCTGAAGATCGCAAAGCGTGAAACTTTGAATAACAACATGGTATATAGTTTTGTTTTAAGGACAGCTGTCTGAAGATCGCATAGCATGAAATTCTGAGTAACAACATCATGTTTTTTTAGGTTTTGTTTTAAGGACAGTTGTCTGAAGATCGCATAGCGTGAAACTCTGAGTAACAACAACTGTTTCTGTTTTAATATTTCTAACTGATATTGTTATGTTGACTTTGCAAAAGGAATTGTTTTGCGTTTCAGATTAGGACAACTAATTGAAGATCTAAGTCCTGACCAAGAGAACAAAGAGGTATCAGTATGCAAAATCATCCACTGAATCTCAGTGAAACCATCTCAACAGCCCCTTTTTACATTCAAGTGGTGTTAGGGTGTATTGAGACGAATTACAATGAAAGCACTGGCCTAGGTCACAGAGCACTAGATAAGCTTATTAACTATGTAAAAATTAGTTAGTCATTAGTATGATTTTTGTTGAAAAGACACAACAGCTGGCCGGAGAACGTTTTTTCAATTGACTGTTCTTACTTCCCTTATCTGTGGAACTCTTGTTGATGAAGTTAAGAAATTCATCTTCTGTTCTGAGAACCATTAGGAGAACAGACCTACAAAGTCACTATTCTAGCATTTGTACAACAGCAGACCATATTCTATGTGGAAACCATTGAACACATTAAAACTTGATATTTGGCAATGAACATTACATTAACAAACTATCTAGACTTCTGCTGAGATCAAACCCCCTGATAGCTGATTCAACTGGAATGATGATTAAAGGCGACATAATCCAGAAGTCTATATATAGCTCATACCATGATTCAAATTCACCTAGATCATTATCTTGACATTTATGCATGTTGTCAACAATATTTACTGTCAAGCCTGTCTAGACATTACTTTATCATTAATACATCATATGTTTAATTGGATCAGCTAGTATATATATTTTTTTACTATTTGAAAGGATACTTCATTACTTTGTTCATATGAATACAGACCAATGTTTGAAATTTATCATTCCTAAAAGTAACTGTCCTGTAAAGGATTATCCAGAACTTGTGTCAACAGCATAAAATATCATTCAGTAAATGAATCTTTTCAACCAGCTGGTTCTTGGCCAAATCTCATGGCATAGATTTTTCCAGGATTATCCATACCCATTTACAGCTGGGTCAACTGGAATTATGAGTGAGGCTGACTTTTTCAAGGTCAACAAACTTTTACATGCTGACCATGATTTGAACCCGCAACCACTATTTGTGTGATGTAACTGTAACTAAGCATATGCCATCATGTTAAGAATCAAGGCCCCAAAACTTCTCAAAACTTCAGTCTATATCTCTCTCTGAGACCATTTGATCTCCTCAATAAACTGGGGTTAAATCAAAATGGCCTCTTTGTGACTAAAACAACTTTAGTCAATGGAGTTTTAGGTAAAATTACCCTGATTGAGAGAAATTCTGAAAACAATGGTTCCTGGAATACTGCCATGCAGACAGAAAATGTTTTTAAAAAGCATTCTTTATCGAACGTTTATCATATCATGTTTTGAACTCTGAAAATTCAATAGCCAAGACTTCTTCTATCAACAAATATTGTTTGATTCCATCTTCCAGACAATTCGTACTTTTTTTTTTTTTCAAAGGTCTGAAATATTTGGACTGGAAAGAAATTGTTTTTGAGAATGTGAACGATAAAAAAACAAGAACATGTCTGCCGTTTTCACTCGAGTTGAAAACAATTGCAAAGTCTTTATTTGTTTGATGCACAATTGTTTTTCTGTCAAGTTAGTCTAGACACTCTCTAAATACAAATCATCACTCATCTATGGAAAATTGATTAAAATATTCAGACATTTCAACTAGAGGTTAATCTGCCTATAGCCATGTCTGATGGTTTTCAATGTCTTCTTGTATATCACCAATTTAGAATTGAAGTTGAATAAAACATGAGAAGTGAGACTAGGACATGAAGCTTGTCATATTTGATGCTATCTACTTTTTAATACTGAAGAACAGTCTGGTAATTTAAGAACTGTTTGTGTGAAGACCAAAATGGCCTTTCAATGTCTTCCACCAGCATGCTCTTCAGAGTCTTTGAAGTACAATTCACGCACGCTTCAATTGATTGCTCTATCTCTGCTGATTTGTTATATTCAACCAAATTTTGAATAGAAGACGTAACTGCATACACTGGTCTTCAAAAAATATGCAATCTCATTCAAAATGACTGTGAGCAAGAAATGAGCAATAAAAAAAACCTGACTTTAACCCTAGTTGATGTTCCTTGAGAGTCTTTGGTAAGGTTCCACAACACCAAGCTGCTTGTGTTATAGACTCAGCTTCACCATTGACTAAGTTCAATGAGGCTCACAAACTCACGACTCAAGGGGAGTAAGGTGCAACTCAAATTTTGCCAGAGCATTGAATTGCAAAGCTTCAAAAGAAGCATTCCATCCACTGTCAAGTTATTTTTCTGTTTTTCCTACATTGGGCAGCAAACAGAAGCTGTACCAGAATGTCCTTAATCACATACAATAGGAGAAGACCACTGAATCCTACTGAAGCCGTAGAAAAGGTTAGTAAATGACCTTTGATTACCGGTCATGTGGGTAGGCCCTACCAGATAGTATGATGAGATAACTATTTTTGGTCATACTTCTCAACAATCATGGTGACTGTTACGCTGCCCTTGTCCCCGTTCTTGATACCCTGGACCCATTGAGATAAGGGTTTGATCAACAAACTGATAAAAAACACTTTGGTCATAAGATTAAAGACAGTTCTCCTTAAAAGGACATTCGTTTTGACCAATCATACTTTAGTCTCAGAAACGTTTTTTAGCTAAGCAAATCAGTAATAGTGTTCACAGCTTACCATCGAAATTAGAGCCTTCAAATCCATGTGTTTCTAGAACCATCCGCATTTTTTAAAATGACAAGTCGTCATGATATAAAAAAAAAAAGACTTCTGAAGAAACAGTGAGTAAAATTCATACTTTAAAATATTTTTGAAGGAATTATGCGATTTTTGTACATTTCTAGTAAATCTAAAGTCTATTACATATATTCAAGACTAAAATCAAAATCAAAATCTGACCTTTTAAGCTAATTTAAAACAGATACAATACATACAATGTACATTAGAGAGAAACTGTGAGGGTATGGATTGCAATTTCTGTCAAAACATTACACGAGGAAGGGCAATTGACAGACGTTTTAACACCTATTAACCTTTATTACATGGCAAAGATAAGAACATTTTCATATAATGCACTTGATATATCTAGCATTTATAACAAGTTAAAATATGAGTATATATATAACTCCCATAAATCTTGCATTATCCAGAAAATCTGACATCTTTTTTATTTATGTTTAAATCCCACAAACATGTTTTTTAAAACCTTGAAGATTTGAAATGTAAGATTTATTTGTTAAAAATGGACCATCCTTAATGATATCGTAGGCTAGGTGGGTTGAGTCACACTTTTTCTAAGAAAGACCAGTGGTACAGTCATTATGATATCACAGTTAGACTTCTGAATCAGTGTACATCCTAGTTGTATCATTTACAGATGATTGTTTTTATTACAGAATCCTATCAGACATTTTTTAGCATGAAAATGATCTTAATTCAATAAGGCGTCTCACTTAAATATAGACATTAGATAGAATTAAATATTCAACATGTTTATTTATGTCTTTCTGTGTGTCCATCAATATATTTGAACATATTTTTGTATAAGCTTGCCTCAATGTTTTTGATGCAGACACTTGCTTCACCCCCCTACCCCCTTTGTCAAATATTGATTTTGATGTTTTGGTCTTGCATATATGTGAAAAATCTGTCCAATGTGACCGCACAATTTGTCCCCGAATGGCATGTTGAAAGGTTAATTGACTACCTTACAATTCAATTCACCTCTATTTTTGATGCAGACACTTGCAGACATTTACATGAACATTGACAAAATCTACCCATGCAATACTTCTTTCAGACCAATGTTTCATATTCAGCCTGTACCAGAACAGTTCCCAAAGTTACTCTTAAATTGATATTTCCAATGAAATACAATAGCCCTAAATTGCAAAGGAAAAAAACTAGAATATACATTTCCGTCAGATAACCCATTGATGTGCTCTAACAATTTTCAATATATAATAAATTGACAAGGTTTTCCTTATTTATTTATACAAGTTTGTAAGCTTAAGCCTTTGTTACTATATTTAGTTTTATATATAACCGGATCTTTTAAAGAGCATTAAAAATGTGCAATGGCAGAACAAATCTAATGCTTTTAATGTGTGGGTGCACATTTCTACTTTATCAACCTCCATGATATCTAACTCGCAAACTGTTTAAATTAGATTTTAGATCCTGTTAAAACAAATAGACTTGTCAAAAATTTAACCACACAATTCTACATATCATTTTTCATCCTTAACATTAGGTGCTGGTCTCTAACATCCTGGTTCTTTTCAGCCAATAGCAGATGCTTTTGAACAGTGGTAGTAAAACCAAGTATGAGATTTACCATGGACACTGAGAGAGTTGTAGTAAGCAAATCTGTATTTAAATTGTTTAATAATTGTATTAAAGGGATTGTAATGAGGTTTTCTAAATTTTGTATGTTTTAGCATCAATTTGCACCATTCCAATTTTCTATCAGATGACTGTGGTTCCTGCAATTCCACTAAAACTAAGTGTTGAATGAATGATGTCACTAATCACCAGGGCTTTAGAGGATATAGCATATTTTGCTGTTGTGACGTCATCAAACACTTAGTTTTAGTAGAATTGCAGGAAACCACAATTTAGGATGTCTGATTGAAAATTGGAATGGTGCAAATTGATGATATCAGTGTCCCCCCATCACATAATTCTTTTAAAAAACCTCTTTATAATCCCTTAAAAATAGGCAGTTTTACAGTTTAATCATTTCATATATATATGGTAATATAATATAAAGACAAACAATGGCCTCCAAAATAACTATCAGAAACACAGGTTTGAGAGAAACAGAAAGTTTCAAACTAAATAATTGATAACGTACATGTAGATGTTGATGTTGATTTTTTATTGACATTTCAAAAACCTGGAAATTTTACAGACATATTAATATTATGTAATAAAATCAATTTGAATTTCGAGTCTATATTAGAATTTAATTCATAGCTACTTCAAAACTTACCTTCAAATATTTCACTGTCAAAATAACCAAAGAACCACCAACCATGGGCAAATTTACATGTACTAAGTACTAATAGCCAAGCACTATTTTTTTTGCTTTAAAGATGGGTTCCCTTATTACTTTATCAAAGCGAAAATTCTAATACTAATATGAATATAAAGTATAGGTGTTCTAATAACTTGAAAAAATACCAGTTTGTCTCACATGTCCATAATTAACTTATAATTAGCTAAATTAGAAGAAAATTACCAGCAAAATTCCAATGAGTGACCAATGAAGAGAGGTCAAAAAGTCCTTTTTTGTTTATCCAGACTGTACATACATTAGAAACACCACTTAATCAATTAGTTTGCCTAATTTGACACTAAAAAATAAGAAAACTCATCTAAAGTATTTTTGTAACATAAATGTTCACAATTAATTTTGTACTGGTAATCTATTGAATAAACCCTTATACAAATAATGAACAGTACTTTATTAGCAATCCCATCCGTAATTAACTGATAGAGCCAGTTATACTTTCTAAGCAAAGATAGCAAGTCAAGGCAAGACAATGGATCTTTTTTTGCAAGTTCGTCATAGTATATTGGCAAGATTGTACTGTTTTAACAAGAACCACTATACTTTATCAACAAGAAAACTTCAGCAAGCCTGGCTGTATACTTAATTATCAAGAAAGATTGTACTTATTTCCAAAACTGGCTACACATTATTTGCAAGAAATTTTGTGCTTTTTCGTCAGAAGGGTTTTCTTAAGCAAAATAAGTTGTACTTTATGAGCAAGAAAGCTTGAACATTCAGCAAGCCTGGCTTGACTTAATTAGCAAGAAAGACGGTACTTTATCAGCAAGTCTGGCTGCAGATTATTTGCAAGAAAGACTGTACTTTATTTGCAAGAAAGACTGTACTTTTTAGCAAGTCCAGCTGCACATTATTTGCAAGAAAGCTTGAACATTTAGCAAGCCTGGCTTGACTTTATGAGCAGGAAAATTAACATTCTATAAGCATGACTTATATCTGTATATTAATATTAATGAATTAACCGAAAGTCCCAGACAGATTTTAATGCTATTTATTTTCCACAATGGAGAAAATAGAATTCAATTAATTATATGCCAGACACTGCAATCCACAGAGAAAACAATACATATTTCCCTGCTACTCAGACAGAACTGAATGCCTTCCAGGAACTAGTTCAATGGGTTTTTTTCATAAATTTATTGTATTATTATATAGCTCTATAATTAAAATAATTGATTTTATTCTAATAAACATATACATTGAACGCATATAGATGTGAGTTAAAAGAAAAATAGTAACAATAACAACAGTTTGTATTAAAGAGACTGTTTGTCCAATTACATCTTAGTCTCAGAAAAAGTAATTTTTTAGCTAAGCTATGCAAAACTAGGCCAGGCTACTGAATTATCTGTGTTTGAAAGCTGAAATGACCGCTTGTCTTTTCTTGAGACTCCGCTATACATAGAAAAGACAAAATATAGAAATAAAAAAAATAGAAATTGCTAGTTCGAAGTATATTTGAAGCAATTATTGTGATTCTGACTGCAGTGCAGTTCTAGTATTCAAAACCAAAGGCCTTTAATATTATAATAAAAAAACAAAAAAAATTAAATAAAATGGGCCAAGGCCAGATATGCCCACTTTGTAAGGTGGTTCACCCAAATTTGAGGTCATCTTTATTATTTTGAGAGTCAGAGATATTTTAATGAACTTCTCTTTTGGTTCCTTATGAAAGTTTTGAAAAAAAAAATGTTAATGGGTGATAACTCTGTTTTAAATGTTGAAATCAAAAAGATTCCCATTGAAAAACAGGCCAATGAAACCGCGCTGAAAACTTGGTACCTACAGTCTTTTCAATTTTCATTGACAATGATGATAACTATCATTAAATCTTTAATTATAAAAAACCTGTTTTTAAAGTTAATATCATATATTATGGCCTTAATTTTTTATTTATATGCATATTAGTGTTAAGAAAACTGTGTGAAATTAACAACAAGGGAAATAACTCTGTTTGGCATTATTGTAAAGCTCTCAAATCTAAACATAATTTAACACAAAATTTGGTGAAGATTTGCACCCTTGGGAAAAATATGCAATACATTAACTCATTTCATACCTTCCTCTGTTACTATAGTAAATCCTCAATAATATATATAAAAAAAATCTTCTAAAAAGAAGGTACAAAAGAAACAGACCAGCTTGATGTTTAAAGACAACAGATAATTAAGATAGGCATTAACATTGAAACATACCAATCAAATATATTCATAGATGACAATCGTTAACGAACAATATTCAAAAAGACATTTACACGTTTTGTTTTATTCTCTTATATTTAAAATGTCAACCAGACTGAAAAATAAAGGTGATCATTAGTCTTATGTAGTTCAACAGCCAGTTTAATTCTGTCTAGCCGAGATTATTGATTTCGACTACGTTACTCTCTTAATGATTTATCAGATTGTCACAGCCTTAAGTTCAATATGTCTGCAGCGGAAAGATGCATGACAATACCGAGAGACCATAGTGTATAATAATATATGGTTTTCATTCTTAGCAGACTATCTAAGTAGCCTCTTTAAAAGTCTAAAAGCTCGAGACCACCACTCCTAATGTGATACTTATCTACAATTAGAAAACTTGTGGTCTTCAGGAAATATGTTATTCAAGTTTAATTTTCATCCTGGTATCAGACAGACTGCTAAGAATCACACAAACAACTCTCCTTTTTCTAATAATTTTTCCTGATCGCTTGTTAGTTTAAAAGGGATACACTAATTCCACACTAAAATAAAATGAAATGGAGTATTACATCCTACTTTTGTGTATTTGATTGAGGTAATGAAGTCCTGGAAACATGCAGTGTGCAAGAGAGTTTGCAAGACATGCAATATTTTTTTTGTCTTATGTAGGACCTTTAACATTAAAATTTTGTAGGGCTTGTGTTTTAAGTTTGAAACTTTGCCTGCGTATCAAACCCCAAAAAAGGATGCAACAAGGTAAATTTTGCCAGGACACTAACATAAGCCAACTCTTTTTTGATTTCCAACTTATGAAGGCTGTTACCATTTGTGCCACGTCAGATCCAGAGAAGAACGTGTGACTTTGATACAAAGCAGAAGTCTTGATGTACTAAAAAGTCGTATCAAAGCGTAAACAACGAGCAATATATTCCCAGACAGTCTGAATTGGTCCCTTATCTTCACACAAACCACAATATCAATACAATAGCATTTTCAAAATAATTTCAAGCATCATGATTTATTTGTCTGATGAATTCAAGACATGGCTCCAATTTGGCATGAAGTTACATGTTATAATGTCTATTGATTCCAGTGTATCAATAATTCAACATGTAAATTGTAATAAAATACTGATACATTTCATTATGTTTTCAAAGGAGAAGAATTGCGAGCACCACAGACGTCTGATAAAAAATTGGAATGGCAAAAATTGATGCTATCATTGTCCTTGATACACATACAAAATCTAGAAAGCCTCTGTACAATCTCTTTAAAGGTTACTACTTTTGGACAGGCTTTTGGTAGAAAACTTCATAGTTGAAAATGTAGATTAAAAATATCAGTAAACAAAAAAGATATGAAATTGAAATTTGAAATTTAAGGTCATATGATAATGGGCAGTTCCTCTTGACCTCTTTAGGTTACTACAAAGATAGGAACGAGGACACCTAATGTTACTTTATAATTGGGTTTGTCAACCAATTAATGATGTTTCTTAGGTGTATTTCATTGACTACTAAATTGGAAGCTGCTATCAAAAGCAATGTCTCTCTGACACAAAGTGGTTCCAAATCAGGCCATTTAACATGATTGCAAATTTCAGGTAGAAATGAAAAACCAACAACCCAATTTGTTTGAGTTTACCCAAGTTCCAGTTTTGGTTTTTATCAAAGATTATAACATGTAAATAATTGGTTTTTGTTTATATACTGGAAAATCAAAGCTAGTATTGTTTCTAACAATGTTATATCACATTTAAGCCCAGCATTCAGCTATAAGCTCTTCTTTCAAAGTTTTTCTTTGACTGGAAAGTTGAGTCTAGTTCAGCTTTATGTAATGTTACATGTATTTTATTGGCAATGGTAAATCCCTTTATATATAGAAAACTTCTATAACAACATCAATTGTTCAATTGAAAATAATTTATTTGGTCTGACTCAGATCAATATAATATAATTTTGAGACAAAATTGACAATCTATATTCCACACAACACAAATTAAGCATTGATGTAGTTCGTTTTTCTCTAGACGAATCAGTCGATCAGTGATAATATATAATACGCTAATTCAATTTTCCATGAAGTGTTTGGATTTTTTTACATGTTAGTCTAGACGCTTCTTGATTCAATATTTATAACAAATTCTCTTGAGTGACGTGGAAAAACATCGCAGGGAAAAAAATTCTTCAACTTGAGCTTGACGAACCTGATATGAAAGGCTAACTTTCATCTAATGTAAAGTCTGGAAATTTTAATATTTTGAATATATCTGATATTTCACATAAAGGTAATAAAGGCTCGACTTTATCTCAATCAATATCTGCATAAATAAGATAATAAATTGAATTCTATTCCAGACTAGACCAATGCATATTATCAATAGCTCTTACATTATCATTCTCTTTATGCATTGTCAGTTTTATCATTGCATCAATAATTTGCTTATCAGTTGGGAGTCTCATTGACAGCTTCAGCTTCATTTGCCTACAATCAATTCCTAACCATATCTCAATAAAAAACAAGTCTATTCACTTTTTATATCAAACTGACTTACTTACTCATAGACACAATTCCCTCATCAACTAAGACTGGTTGGAGAGAATAAAATTTACATGACCCAATTTTTTTTTATAGTGAAAGGTCATGCCTATTTTAGGACTAATAAATATTTTTTTTTTGCAAATGAAATGAAATGGAGTTTTTAATCTTACTTTTCTGCACCTGATTCAACTTTTGAAGACAATGCCAGACAGTGTGCAATGAGGGAATTTTGTCAAGATAGTGGCATCATCCTACTCCTGTATATTTCCAACTTTCAAGGGATATTTAGCGTGCATAGCCTGTATCACACCAGCTTTTGTTTAATTTCAAAGGATGAAACCGGGCTGAAATATTCTAAGGTATTACATATATCTGGTTATATGCCTGTATTGAAACCTTGAACTTCAGGTTAAGGATATAAAGTCACTGATCCTCTGTGACATTCTGTTCTTTCAACGGACACATGGGACTGCAATCAAACTGACTGGCAATTTGAAAAGACAGAACTTTTCCCTATCACAATGTACCAATTATCTGTTATCCTGCATACACCTGTTCCAAAAAACTACCAGATCCAGTTAAAGGGAGAGAATAACCAGAAATTCCAAAAAGAATGACCTACAATACATCTATGTTTACTCTTCATTCTTTACAATTCCAACTCATCCTACAAGTCAACTAAAATATTTATTGTCTTGAGAATCCCAAAAATAATCAAAAACCACAAAATAAAAATTTTAATTAAAAGTTCAACCAACTGATTTCTTTTTAACAATTGAAGGGAAATAACTCTTTTTAGTAAGTTAATCTATCAACATTCAGACAACAGTAAATATCTTTTGAGACATAATAATTCTATTTGTCTTCTTTGATCTGATTCCTCACATTCTCCTAAACAACAAATCAACTAGTCGGACAAGCCTTTCTTTTCAAACTCAGATTTACAGAGATCCTGCTTTAAACATTTACTTTAAACAGATTGCAGCCATGCAGGATAACCTTTAGGCTTTTAGATTTAATAAAAAAAATATGTTAAGACATACCATAATATGCATAACACACAGCCAAAGAGGGGAAACGTGCCTTGTTCACAGGCAATTAATTTGAAAAGGTTTAAAATCAATCTGATCCAGATAAGTTTTTTGTTTTTATATGTAACAAGACAATTTTGACAGAGACAGTTTTCATCAAATGTTATCTTCAGTTGTATTTTTTTCAGCCTTTCTGTTTTCACAGTAGACCTATTAATGCTATGCAGCATTCCCCTATTCAAAGTTTTTAGGCTAATTTTGAAAAAGTTGTATAATTGAACATACAAATGTTATATTTTAATTTGTGGGTTTGTAATGGCATGAAACATCTCAGTTTCATATCAACCATTTACAAACTTGTTTTTCAAATCTAATTCTACCCAGTGCAAAGATAATTTTTCTGTGTCGGCTCTTTGTGCTTGACATTACGTACAGACAGGCAAGAACGCCATGTTCAGGGTCAGGGTCAAAATGACACAGCCATGTCGGTAGAATGTTTGGACTTTTAAACATAATAAATTTACTCACTGAATCGATTCCACTTCAATAGTTGTATCACTGACATTTACTACACGATAATATTTCACCAAATGAGTATTTGGTTTCTCTTCTGGGTCGTTTTCCATGGAAAAACTGTTATTTTTTTTCACAAGAAAACATAAATACAGGAGTTACTTGCCCCTGACAAGGACGTCCTTTTCTTCCTTCAATTTATTCCAATGAAAACCTCCAACACTTGTTATCTCCCTTTGACTAAAACCCCATTCTATCTGACAAAACATAAATTACGATTTTTCTTGGCAAATACTTGGTCTTATATTTTTATTGATGTATTTTCAGCCCAACCTATTGATACCAAAAGCAGTACATTCATTGTTAAATTATCCACACAACAGGTAAATGTATATTAAACTTTGTCAAAGCCCAAACAATGACAAAATGGACATGACATGAAAGGACATAGCCATATAGAAAGGGATCGTTTTTTCTGGCTTTGAATAAGGTGGTGTGCTTTTTAAATAGCAACTAAGGAATCATGATGTAAATGTTTTTAATTGAAATGCAATTCTTGTCATGACAAGAGCATGAGTAAGTCCAAGATACCATCAGCCTTTATTTCAATACTGAAGTCCATTTAAAAAAAACGAGTGGTAGGGTCTATTGATTTAAAGAATTGTAATGTAGCATACGTACATGTTGGCCTAGTCTGTTCAGTTTTTTAGCCAGCAAAATAGTCACATCAACACCTATTGACCTATTGCCTGCTCCTACATAAACAGGCCAAAATAGTCAGGTAGGCCTACCCTTCACCTAGTCTTTCCAATGACTTCACCAATTTACATAATACCCGAAAGGAATGGTTTCAGTAGATCTAAACATTTATTGAATTTAGGCCAGAAATTAAATTGTATGTGGATCTGGTTGAAGATTAAAAGCGACTAATCATGGTAATTTAATTATTCCAATGTTAATAGACCATTCCAGACGGTCACTTCCTGTCTTCTATATAGACAGGATATCAGTACTCCTAACATTTCAAAACAAACTTATCTTGCATATACCAATCTTTTTTCATTAAAGTCTGAAATGACTTAATCAATTTATTTGATGGCTGATCGATATTTTTAATCACAGACTTGGGAATAAGTTACTGGCTGCTTGTTTTGATATGGAAATGATTTTTTTTCTTTTAAAGGACATAAAGACATGAAAGTACAATAAATATTTTGTCCTACATTTCTGCATCCTGATAAGAGTGATGAAGCTTTGTTGTTGAATTGAGGTAGTTTCAACATGAAATGTCCAAGATGAAAGACTCCATACTCCACAAAATACTTCTGTAACCAATGATAGATTGAAAAAGTATTTGGTGGATAATTTCAACCAGAGGTACTTACCTGACACCATGAATGTGACACGTTAAACTTACCTTTACCAATCTTCAATCTGGCAGAAGGACTAATGTAGAATTTTGAGGTTGTGGAACAGAATGTATTGCACTAGCTTGACAGACTTGTCTCCAATTCATTTATATAGCGTCTGCTATTTGAGGTCTTACTGCTTCAAATATTTCATTGAATGTATTGAAATGTTAAAATGTGGCTAATTGTAAATTCGAGGTATCAAAATAAATTTCTCTGTAAAGTTATTCATGATAAATATTATAAAAAATAGGATAAAGTTAAAGTAAGCATGAATTGCATGATGTCTATGGCCTACATGTCATGTGATTACCTATAAATTTGTTTATGTGCTTATGCTCATAAAATTTTAAACTTATCAAAAACATTTTGTTTTTTGATCAATAATTTCAATTGAATTTTAAAGAACATTCTTTGGTTGAAAAAAGCTAGTAGATTGTATGCTTGTATAAACCTTGACTGAATATGTGTCTGCAGATCAAAAAGATTTGATTTTTGGTTTCACATAGTACTATCAATATTTTTAATTTGTAACATTCATTTTTTTCTTATTCCAGACGCATATAATGGTACTTTTTCCCATTTACTTGTTATGTACTTACATGTACTTTAAGTGACCTAATATTTGATTTCTGATGACATTTTTACCTGGAGATGAAACACTGATATAGATCTCTATCTTACTATGTTACATCATTAAAAGAATTAGGATGCATTTTAACTGATAATGATCCTTTTATCTAAACTGTACAAAAAAAACAAACAAATATTACTCTTTGAAATCAAATGTATGGCCATTTGCGTTATCTTCTACAAAGGTTCACTCAATGATGAAAATTTCCTGATTTTGATGAACATGGAGGACAAATTCCTTGAACATATTGAAATTCACTTAACTTAATAGCAATTTAAGCTGTATCTTACATTTCTGAACAATTTTCTGGCTTGTTTTGTAAATCATGGCCTCATTAATATCTCTGCTTTCAATGTTTCAAAATTTGTTGCATATATCAATGATTACTGTTATGCCCACACAGAGACTGCAAACCAAAACATTTATATTTTCATACCATTTTGATTGGCAGTAGTCTTCATGAATTGATCTTCACCTTGTGCTGAATGGTTAAGCTGTTATATTTTAGTAAAAAGTGAAAACCCCTGTAGAATGTATGTTTGAAATTATGAAGGTTTTAAGGTTTTCATCGGGTACATTTCTATTTCTTTGTCGGGTACATGTACTTAAAGCTACTTGGGTACAAGACCTAGTCTCACATGTAAAAAGATAACCTATAAACTTAATGTACTATTTGAATGTTATATGTATAAGCTTCTATGAACTGTATGTAACTACATGTATGTAAATAACAAATCTGCGTACAATGTAAATATTTGAATGGAGAAGATAATGAATAAAATTTGTAGGTTGTTAAAATTTAATAAATTCTCATTTTCACCACGGATGAGTGAGATTTCTAACTAAAAAAAAAATATCCATTCACATATTTTCATTAATATTCATACTTCTAATTATTACAAATATTAAAGCACAAAGCCAAACATGTTACTCTGAGCTTCACGCATTTGCTTAAAGTCAAGTAAATACAAACTTTGTCTTATAACTTGACTGCATTAGCCACTATTCTTGTATTACAGAAGTTTGTAAATACAGCAATTTGTTTGGATTGTACCCTAGCGAATACAACCAATCAGATTCCTAACCAGCAAGTCTGTAACAATAAGCCATAATTTGTACAGTCTGTCAAGGATTATGATTGGCTGTATTCGCTGCCGTACAATCCAATCAAATCGCTGCATTCCAAGATACAATAAAGTCAGTCAAGGTATAGGACGAGGTTTGTTATCGCATGACATTGTGAATCACACTGCGCGATGTCTTCTTGTCATTACTATGATTATGTTTGCCAATTAGGCCATGTACATGTATCATAGCTAACCATTATGTCAGCTCCTATGGCAAGAAGGTCTACTCTTGTACCATGATTTTTTGATGGTGTAGAGCCCTGATTTATGTCTAGGTCAGCTTCTTTGTGTCATGATTTTTGGGTGATGTAGAACATTTGTACCATGATTTATGTAAGGTTCTTTGTATCATGACTTTAGGGAGTTGTAAAACAATTGTTCTATGCTTTATGTAAGGAGTAGGTTCTTCATGTAAAGTTTAGGACCTTTGAATCGTGATTTTTAGGAGATGTAGAACATTTGCTTAATGATCTTAATGGTTTGGTATCTCTACTTTGGCAGATGTAGAACATTTTGTACCATGTTTTACTTCTGGTTTAAGTTCTTTATATCATAATTTTTGGGAGATGTAAAACCTTTGTACCATTATTCATGTATGCTAAAGGTTGTTTGTATCATGATTTCTGGGAGGTATAAAACCTTTGTACCATGATTTATGTATGCTAAAGGTTGTTTGTATCATGATTTCTGGGAGGTATAAAACCTTTGTACCATGATTTATGTATGCTAAAGGTTGTTTGTACCATGATTTCTGGGAGGTATAAAACCTTTGTACCATGATTTATGTATGCTAAAGGTTGTTTGATCATGATTTCTGGGAGGTATAAAACCTTTGTACCATGATTTATGTATACTAAAGGTTGTCTGTACCATGATTTCTGGAAGGTGTAAAACCTTTGTACCAAGATTTATGTATGCTAAAGGTTGTTTGTATCATGATTTCTTGGGAGGTGTAAAATCTTTGTACCAGGTAAGTTTTTGTCATGATTTATGCGATAGGATATTTGCAGAATTGTTTATAAAATGCACAAAATCCCTCAAGGTTGATGGTGTGGACCATTTGTATCGTTTCTTATGAATAACTTTGTCATTACTTTTTGTGCGATTTAGGATCATTGCATCATGATTTATGTAAGGTTCAAGATCTTTTGAATAATGATGTGTGGTAAATCATGAATTATGGATGATGTGTGACATTCGCAGCATATGTTCTTAAGGGAAATGATTTATGTGCATATTGGTCTATTTGAACCAGGGTTTTGTAGGAATCTTGGCATCATCTTACGATTTATCAAATTGCAAAATGGTTTATGTGAGGGATGATGTGTTTAAGTTGCAAATGGATGAAGCTTTGCATCACAATCAATGCAAGGTATTTTTTGTATGGATTGTACAAGATTCAGGACATGTTGTGTTGCTGCTGGTATGTGTACGTGTAACTATTCACTACTCTAAAAAACACCCAACTCTCTAGCTATGGAGGCTAGGATGTATACACTCACCCATATGGTATATCTGATATCGGTAATGTATCTCGACCAGGATACTGACTATCTCTTGAACTGGATCTTGGTGTAATAACAGTTGATGGTGGGTAGTCTTCTGGCGAAAGTCGTCGATTGGTTAAAAGGTTGACAACAAGATGAGGGTTTAAAGCATCTGAGCTCCTGACATCCCCGAGTTGAACCCCTGAAACAGGAGATATGCTGCTGCTGGCTGTTTTAGCCGAGCTGCCTGTGAGGTAAAGAGCTTGAGATAGAGATATTGTGGCCGGTGGCATCTTGACCGGTCCCTGAGGTAGAATTCCAACCCGTGATATAACTTCTCCGTACTGCTCCGATCTACTGAGGGTAAGTTTAGTGTTCTGCATCATTTCCATGATACTGTTTTTCTTGACAGACAAATCAAAGGGTTCATTGTTGACTGGTGGCTGTACTGTTGTTGGGTAGAGAGGTAGATTGGGTACTGCCATTCCTGAATATAAGGATGAGGTACTTGGCTGAGATACTGAGGTATCAGTTAGAGGTAGTCGCACAACAGACTGATCAAAGATGTGGAGGTGGTCAGTTGCGAGGATTGTTCGGCTGATTTCTGAATGACCCGTTTGTTTGGTGTCGAAATGATTCTTGAAATGTCCAAGAGATGTTTTTTCCTGTGGCTTGAGGTACTGGACTGCTGCCATGGTTTTCATCTTCCCGTTTCGAATTGGTGTAGTTGAGTTGTTCCCTGTCGAAGGCACAGAGACAGTAGTAGCTGCATTGTCATATTTATTTTCATAATCTGAATCCGGCTGCTCAATTTTGACACTGATCAATTCTCTTTCACGTGTCAGGTCATCACTAGATGAAGACATAGACTTCTGTACAGACGAAACAGAGCCCTCTGCATTAGTTGTTATGATTTTTCTCAATATTTTATGGCTGCTTTTATCATTATTACTGTCTCCATTGCCAGTTGCTGCTTGTTGTGAACCTGAGTTGCTAGTTTCTGGCAGAGGAGAATCCTTACCCTCCACCTCAGATGAGTTATTATTTGAACCATTTGAAGATTGGGTCTGTAGTTTCTCTTTCTTGCATGTCATATTCTTAAGTTCCTCATGAGAGAGGAACTGTTCCACTGTAGTCGGACCATTTTTTGGCTTCTTAGGTGGGGGCATCTTGTAATGAGTTAAGGTGTTCCCATGGTTGTATCATATATGTTTTAGGTACAGCTACAGACCCATCCTTTCTTCTTCACTGCAGTATGTTTTAATAACTTCACCTGAAATGATAACAGACAGCATATAAATCTTTCTGAGTGTAACAAAACACAGCATGGAAAACTATTAAATGTAATTACAAGAAAGTGATTGATCCAACACACTATTTGATGCTTTAAAAACAAGTAGGTTGCCAGCCCCCACAAGTCAATTCTGAACATTGCAATCCCGATAATATGCTTTATAGACACTATTAGCATGATGTGGACTCTCTGAAAGGGGATGTACAGGAAATTCTGTTGCAATATCCTCTACAACACCCACTGATTTGGACAAACACACACTGATTTGGAGATCAAACGATAAAAACAAATAATATGAAATAAGATAATTGCTAGTATCTATATATGTGATCACACTTCTTCCATTTTACACTTAAGTTACACTCACTGAAAAAAATCACTTTATATAAAGATCACTCCTATTTCACTTAATGTCATAATGACAAATAATAATTTTCTATATAAATCTCTGATTCAATGCCAATTCATCCGAACTATTTAAGTAACAGAGAAATATGTAACAGTGTCAAATTTTAGTCGGTAAGCATTAGAGAGATTAAGTCAGATTAACCCTTTCAACCCTAGCAGCAAGTTAACCTGGCACATATATAATCAATGTATACCTGAAGGGTTGGTAAACTGGCCATTAACGGGTGACCGTGGCATAGCCAGGATTTCATTGAGAGGGGAGGGGTGCCTTCCAAGCACCTTGGCACACCTTTTTGACACTAGTTGTGTTGGGAAGTCAGGGGGGGCTACCCCTGGAAAATTTTCTAGGAAGGCGGATTATGCAATATGCTTTTTTGGCAATGAAAATAGAATTACTTTTTTCTGTCCTGCATCATGCTGCCTCCCCTACATATGTCATTGGACATTACACACGACATCAATATCCTTAAATTACTTGAA
Organism: Lottia gigantea; assembly: GCF_000327385.1. Lineage (NCBI taxonomy): Eukaryota > Metazoa > Mollusca > Gastropoda > Lottiidae > Lottia > Lottia gigantea. The sequence goes on from NW_008710601.1 coordinate 897,560, forward strand.
GTTCAAGGCATATGAGGTTTTATTTCATTTACATTCAGGGTTCAAAATGGTTAACATTGATTTCAAGTTATAATGGACAGAAAAAATCCAATTTCCAGTTTCACAAATATGTTGCATAGAAGTGACTAGGAGCTAAATTTCTCCTGTGTATGTTGTTAAATTTTAAAGAATCAGCCCTTAGACTTAATTTCAAATTGCTGAAATTGAGCTTTACCAGGTGATAAATTATTTACAAAGAACTGGTACAAGATGTAAAAATTAGCAATGCATAACATAACGATAATCAATTCCAATTATCATTACCAATTCATTAAGATCTACAAAGATTTCTTGAGACATGTAAGGATTGCAGTCAATTTCATGAACCAATATTTGAACAACATCCCTTACAAGTGAAGATATCTATATGTCAATCAACAACAGGTTAAAGTGAACTTATGTAATTTTATTAAAATAGATCCATACTGTTGTATAGTAGGTCATAAAATAAGTTAGGGTATCCTAAACTCATATTTTAATATGAGTATAGTTGTATAAACCTGATATATCCTTAAAGGAATTGTAAAGAGGTTTTTATAACTTTTGATGTGCATCAGGGGACACTGATAGCATCTATTTGCACAATTTTAATTTTTACCTAAGTTACAAATTCCTTTTTTTTGTCTCATCTTTGCTATTTCTATTTTGAATAAATCAATTTTAAATAGTTTCCTCCATATAAATCGTGTTTCCACTGAGAATTTTAAATCTAGCTCATAAATAGCTTAGAGCAAGCTTTATTGTCAACAGCACTGAGTTTACACTAAGTTGAACTCGTTCCCGAAAGACCATAGCCTTGATTATAAAGTCGTACTTTTTTTGAATTTTTTCGCGATGTTTAAGATTACCTTTAAATAGTTAGTTAAACTATTAGTTACCAGTACGCCCCCTATTGCTGAACAAGATAAAGCTGGCTCTTCTGTTTCATTTGGCCCTCGATATATTGAAAAGAGTTTTTTTTCCGTTTGCAAAGTTGGCAATTTGCCTAGTGGAAACAAGGCATTACAAATCAGTCATATTAAAGATTTTCTATTTTTTTCCTGCAATTCCATTAAAACTTAGTGTTTGATGACATCACCAATCACAAAATATGCTTCATCACAAAAGGCCCTTGTGATTAGTGGTGTCATCAAACACTTAGCTTTAGTGGAATTGCAGAAACCGCAGATATCTGATTAAAAATTGAAATGGTGCCAATTGATGCTATTGGTGCCCACATACACTAACAAAAACCTCTTTACAATCCCTTTAATTCTAATACACAAATACATACTAATACAATTGCTAGTTTAAAATACTTACTTAATAATTTTCACACTCCGTTTTACAAAACTTTGATCAAAACAAATTCAGTTTGACTTAACAGATGAATAGAAAGTATATATAGCAAATATTAAATATTTTTTACCTATAATATACATCATTATTTAATTTCTGTTTATACAAATGTTATTGAAGTAATTAGAATGCAAAATTCAAGGAAAATAAATAGAGCTCAGCCTTAATTTTCATCTTAAGTTTCCTCATTTGACTCTTCTCCCTAGGTGACAGTGACCTAAGTATGAAACCATAGTAATCTAGCTTGTTTATTTCATTAAAATCATTGAATAAAATATCTAATGGAGTTCACCTAGTTAACATACATCTAAACTGTTAATTCAAGATGGATTCCCCTAACATTATAATATTGATTCTGTGGTTTTATGTAAATGATGACTTTTTCATTCCTTTATTACAAGGTCTACGTTTTTAATTCCTCTATATATAATGTCTATGATTTTTTATAGACGCATTGAAATTTCCATAATTTTTGTGAAACCAATAAAAAAAATCCTATTCATGTTGCATTTCTAGCTTAAAATCTATTTTAAAAATTTTTTTTAATACACGTTGCAGTCATACATAGGCTGAGCAGCAATGGAATTATTGATATAAGTTTTCTTGTTAATTGTTCTGAAAAATTGGGCTAATGCAGTTGGGGAACTTTCATAAGAGCAAACGATCTTGACTTTAACAGGTAAATCTTTTCCAACATCATCAATATTTATGACGTCACATGATTTAAATATCAGAAGCACCAGCACCGACCAACTCAACATAACTTTTGAGAGCTAAACTGGATTGAAAAGTTTATAGAGATGATATCTATGGAGCAGGAATCAACAGTCACCCAAACATGCTCATAAAGTTTTATTTCATTTCAAGTTATGTAAAAAGCTACTTGATACAACACCCATTTTTATCTGAATTTTTTATATATAACTTTATATAGTGTTGCTACAGCAACATAGTTTGTTGTGTTAACTGAACAGCTGTTGACACATAAAAATCTTGTTATTGTTATTGTTATTATTTTTATTGACAATATATACATGTAAAAATCGAAGTAATACTTTGCAGTCAGTGAAATAACAAAAAGCAAGGCCGTAGCTCCAAGTCGAGAAAGAGAGGGTCTGGTTGGATTGAAAATTCATAATCAACATTTGCCACCATTACGCAATGAACTTGAAAAGACAATGCAAGGATAACAAGTTATGTTCTTGAGGATCATGTCTACCAACTGTTTTTTCACCTTCTCTCAAAGCATTAATCTTTCCTGGATTATCCCTACCCATTTACATCAGAGTTGACTGGAATAATAAAAAGGAAGATTTCTAAAGAGTGGGAACTGTGTTTTAAGACCTTGACTACTTTCCAACAAAAAATCAATAGCTACATTACAAGCTTAGGTCAAACTGACCTTCATCAATGTATGTAAAAATGTAAGTACATATGAGAGTAAACAATATGGTATATCACAGAGCAGGTCTCCATAACCTTAAAGGGATTGTATAGATGTTTTCTAAATTATTTATGCTTATCGGGAACATGTTTTAGTGGAATTGCAGGAACCACAGACGTCTGATTGAAAATTGGAATGGTGCAAATTGATGCTATCATTCTTCCCGATACACATACAAAGTTTTGAAAATTTCTTTAAAATCTATATTCTTCTCGGGTATAGGATATTAAATGGCAGATGGTTTTTATGATAGAATCTAGCTTGAATCTTTCTATTTGGCTAGAGACTAGCTTGTGTTTTTCTATTTGGTTAGAATCTAGCTTGAGTCTTTCTATTTGGCTAGAGTCTATCTTGAGTCTTTCTATATGTCTAGAGTCTATCTTAAGTCTTTCTATTTGTCTAGAGTCTAACTTGAGTCTATCTATTTGTCTAGAGTCTATCTTGAGTCTTTCTATTTGGCTATAGTCTAACTTGAGTCTTTCTATTTGATAGAATCTAGCTTGAGTCTTTCTATTTGACTTGAGTCTAAATTGAGTCTTTCTATTTGGCTATCTTGAGTCTTTCTATTTGACTTGAGTCTAACTTGAGTCTTTCTATTTGTCTAGAGTCTATCTTGAGTCTATCTTGAGTCTTTCTTTTTGGCTAGAGTCTAACTTGAGTCTTCCTATTTGGCTAGAGTCTATCTTGAGTCTTTCTATATGTCTAGAGTCTATCTTAAGTCTTTCTATTTGTCTAGAGTCTAACTTGAGTCTATCTATTTGTCTAGAGTCTATCTTGAGTCTTTCTATTTGGCTATATTGAGTCTTTCTATTTGGCTAGAATCTAGCTTGAGTCTTTCTATTTGTCTAGAGTCTATCTTGAGTCTTTCTATTTGGCTAGAATCTATCTTGAGTCTTTCTATATGTCTAGAGTCTATCTTAAGTCTTTCTATTTGGCTAGAATCTAGCTTGAGTCTTTCTATATGTCTAGAGTCTATCTTAAGTCTTTCTATTTGGCTAGAATCTAGCTTGAGTCTTTCTATATGTCTAGAGTCTATCTTAAGTCTTTCTATTTGGCTAGAGTCTATCTTGAGTCTTTTTATATGTCTAGAGTCTATCTTAAGTCTTTCTATTTGGCTAGAATCTAGCTTGAGTCTTTCTATTTGGCTAGAGTCTAACTTGAGTCTTTCTATTTGGCTAGAGTCTATCTTGAGTCTTTCTATTTGTCTAGAGTCTATCTTGAGTCTTTCTATTTGGCTAGAATCTATCTTGAGTCTTTCTATTTGGCTAGGGTCTAGCTTGAGTCTTTCTATTTGGCTAGAGTCTAGCTTGAGTCTTTCTATTTGGCTAGAGACAAGCTTGAGTCTTTCTATTTGGCTACAGTCTTTTTTGGAAGTAAACCCCTGGGCTAGACATTGGAATATTGACTTTCTAGTATAATAGCAAATATCCCTGGTATTTTATCTATAAAGTCTCAAAGATTCTATTTAAAAGGGATTTGATGAGATATATCATCAGAGGTTTATCAAATTATTTAACATCAAAAGGATACATTCATACTTATTTACTCCTTAATTTTAGCAATCTATATATCACTTTTCCCCTTACAAAAATAGAAAATGTATCAGCCTTTAGAATGTAAATAATAACGACAGCTTAAACTTGTACATATTGCATTTTCATTTAAGTGCAAGAGAACTACATGTCAAGTGTTTGATTCTGAAAGGGATACAGATTGTTGAAATTGAGTTTGTGCAATATAAACGCAACTATATCTTTTTATAAGAACATGAAAACTATAAGGTTTTAGAACATGAATGGCTTTAGTTCTCAAAGGACAATTGAACAGCGAGCATATAAGAATTGATAACAAAAAATAAGAATTGATAACAAAAAATAAGAATTGATTTAAAAAAAAATAAGAATTGATTAAAAAAAAAAAAATAAGAATTGATAAAAAAATAAGAATTGATCAAAAAAATATGAATTGATCAAAAAAATGTGAATTGATCAAAAAAATATGAATAGATCAAAAAAATAAGAATTAATCAAAACAAAGTGGTATTATGTGTTATGCTATAAAAACGTTACATCTATAAAGTGCAATGCAACCTGTGTTCGTCAATGCATAATTTATTGTAATCAGATAAAAAATATTGAACGAAAATTGTATCAATATTAAGATATTTTTAGGTACAACCATGACAAATATATAAGTATTGACAAATGGTTTTAATAATAAAATATAGCCAATTATAACTTAAAGAGGTAAACATTGTTAAATCATGCCATATCTCATTTCCAGGATAGCAGAGTGAAAGGCACTTTACAAGGGAGTCATATGCACTTTAAACAAATTTTCCATTCAATTTTTTTTCATTTTAATTAATAGCAGAGTGAAATGCACTTTACAAAATAATGTTTCAGTCAAGTAAAAATTTACTCATTAGTAAAGGGAAATGCACTTTACAATCTTGTGAGGATTTTTCACATCAAGTTGATATTTAATCTATATGAGTGGTAAGGTGAAAAGCACTTTTCTAAGAGTCATCACTTAATGAATCATGCAAATTTTTTAATATTAAATATAAGAAAGAAAAGTTCTTGAGAAAGAGTTAATACTTTCAAATCAAGCAAATTGTAAATTAATAAGACATGTTTAGAGTGAATTTTACTTTATGAAGTGTCAACAGGTTTTGAATCAAGCAAAGTTTTAAATTGTTTGAATACAGAGTGAAATGCACTACAGAAAAATCAAACATATTATAAATTAAGGTGAATTTCACTTTAATAAGATACCACACACTTTACATGGTAAAATGCACTCGAGAATGATAAATACTTTCTCTAAAACAAGCAAATTATTAATGAATTTTTTGGTTAATTTCACTTTACAGATAGTCAATCAAGCCAATTTTCATATTTTTTTTTTATTACAGAGTGAAAAGCACTTGAATACTTTTCAAATCGAGCAAATTATGAATTTGTAAGTGGTAAGGGTGAATTGAACTTTACAAAGAGTTAACCCCTTTTGAATCCAGCAAATTTAATGATTACAGAGTGAATTGCACTTAAAAGGTAGAAATGCTCTTCAGATCGACTAAATTATAAATTAATGTGTAGAATGGAATTCACTGCTATGATGAGTCAATATATTTTGCAAGCAAATTTTAATCTAAATGATTACAGAAAGAAATGCAATTGAAAGAAAAAAACAACATACTTAAAGTTCACCATGACATGTTAGAATGAAATGAAAATTACATGGATAATACATTTTAAAGGGACAGCTGCGCCATTTTTGTTTTACCAATCGTACAGATTTTTTTATTTAAGCCAATCGGTAATAGTGATCACAGCTCACTGTGAAATTTGAGCCTTCAAATCCAAGCGTGTCCAGAATTATCCTTGTTTGAAAGTTAAAAAGACGAATCGTCTTTTCTTGAGACATTGTCATATATAGAAAAGACATCTATTGAAATAGGAAAAGAAAATCCTAGTTTGAGATATTTTTAAAGGAATTATGCGATTTTCGTACGTTTCTAGTACTTCTGCAGACTTTTTATATATATTCAGGACACAAATCAACCCCTAAAATGTTGCATCAGTCCCTTTAATAAACTGATTTGAATTTTTTGGAAACATGTTAACTAATATATCAAAAAATTAAATTCAAACTTTCATTAAATTACAAAAATAGATGATAAAATTGAGAAAACTCTACAGAACAACCATATATTTTTTTTTATTTTCATATTCTTCATTCAGAACACTGATAATAACTTAATATCAATATTGACAGAAAATTGTCTTCACATTATCAAGCTATTACAAACATTGACTGCAAAAGCGCTCGTTCTTGTAACCAGAAGTTTGTAACTACAGTGATCTGATTGGATTGCACGCTAGCAAATAAGTCAATCATAGCCCTCAAATTGTTTACAGTCTGATTGAATTCGCTGAAACTGTGGTGATACAAGAAAGGTGACTATTGCAGTCAAGGTATTAGACACAGTTCATAATAGCTTGACATTAATGTGAAGATGATAGACAATAAACCTGGATGATTTTATTAGAGAATATTCTAGACATTTCCCTACATAAATACATATTATTGTTTAATTATAACGCATACATATAACAATTTTGAGTGTAAAGCTAAGATTCCATATACGCGTCATGGGGCTCCGTCATGTGTCATCCGTTAAAAATTGAAATGGTTGGTTTAAGAGGGTATGATTCCAAGTATGCGGAAGGAGTATCTGTCAAATGTTCTTCGACATGCGTCAAAAAAAAAATTGCCGGGAGCAGCAATTTTTGATGCATCCGGACGTCTTTCCGCGCGGAGATCTCCCAAATGTGACGTATTTTTTTGGGGATTCCCTCTCTTTTTTATGCATCAAAGCAGCCATCTGTCTAGAGGTCTGTGCTTTAAAAGAAAGATAACACATACGTTAAACGCACATATGCAATCATATTTGACGCATGACGGATCCGCAAGGGCCATTTATGTCCGCATGATTTTCTAACAAAATTTATATGTATGAGAGACACTGATAGCATCGATTTGCACCATTCCAATTTTCAATCAGACGTCTGTGGTTAATGCAATTCTACTTAAAAAGTAATTTCAAAAGATCTATCCTACATGTAGTTTCATGTACTCTTTAACTATTTAGTGCAAAAATGTTATGCAATTGTGTATCAATTTAAAAGCACTATGATCTGTCATGTATAATATGTAAGACTATTACCAATAAATTATCATGAACACCATAATAATGTTAACAGCTGGCCCCAAGACACATTGACAACTTCCTAATATTTTAATCTTTGATCAGTAGATCACCTGCACCGAAACTTCTGCCTTTATTCCAGCCTCTGAAAGCTATTTTGAAAGTTGTTGGCTGGTGTAGAGTCAGAAAAACTAGGATTTTTCTGCACCTCTGAAGATGGTGTCGTTTCAAACCTTACTAAAATCTGACCCAAATATATTCAGAAAGATGGATATTTTTTGTAGTTAAGTCATACCATCATAATCTGACTACACCATTTATGTTTGCAGTTCCATCAAAGTTCCATTAACAAAAGTGTTCTATAGTACGCCATTTAAATCTGTGTGCACAGCTAACAGTTCAAAAGTCACGTGATACTAACAAAATAAAAGTGACAGTGATACCTGACACTAAATTACAGTCATCTTTAAGGTAATTTAACACAATGTTAGAAAAAATGCATCTTCGGAGGTGTGAAAATCCTCATAAAACAGGACCTAGTTTTTCTGACACTATTCCAGCCGACAGCTGTCAAAATATCTATCAGAGGATGGAATAGAAACAGATGTTTCAGACTATAGATCACCAGACTTATGAAATTGTCATCAAATAAAATAAGTGCATCATTTAAAGGAATTTAGCCATCTAATTATAATCTTAATTTATTGATATAACTCTATTTCATAGCTTTTTCAGATTGAAAATCCAACATCTGGTTTGTCTCCAATCAAATTATTTTATGATAGTAGTGACCAAAGTTTAATTTTCACCCCATTAATGTCATTCTCTTAAGTAGTTAAAGGTTGTCACATCAAATGTACTTAGATGTACTGTTGTTTTGAATTTGTACCCAAAACTGATGCAAAGATTGTCATTAAATGATAAGGGTTAGGAACTATCAGTAAAGTATTAGTTATATAGAACTGGAACAAAGATTAGAAAAAATTCAGGTGCCAAAACACCCAACAACACTGCAACTTGGATTGTCAACTAGGTATACCTTTCAGAGAGTCCTTATAGTTCATATTGTTTATTTTGTAATTTTAAAGTTGCAATGCTGAATATCATTTAGTGGTAGGCCTATATTACATTTAGGTAATATGGAATTTTTTTTTCCAAAGATAGCTTGCCAGGCAAGGTAACATACGCCCACTGGCAGCTGTCAGAAATAATTAAACAGTCTTTAGTGACTACAGGGTTGCACAATATAGCTAATAGAGTGAAACGTCAAGTCAGACACGATAGATTATCATGAAAATCAATAGGGATCATCTTCATAACGACATAGACATACAAAATAAAAATCAAAAGAATCTGTAAAGAATTGTAGCCTATAGAGTGAGCATGAGTTGCACAATATAGCTAATAGAGTAAAACGTCAAGTCAGACACGATATTTCGGTGAAAAATTATCCGATCATCACGAAAATCAATAGGGAAAAAATCAAAAGAATCCATAAAGAACTGTAGCCTGTAGAGTGAGCACGAGCCAAATGTGAACCGACGGACCGACGGGGTGATTACAATATACGCCCATCTTATGTGTGGGCATATAAAAATGACCAACAAACATGACAAAAATTTTACTAACACTTCATCGACATGGCTGGTAAATTCTTTGAAATCAACAGCCCTTCACTGACATGTGTATATTGTCATATGTATATCACATATTATATTGAGTTATATGAATATATAGTTATATAAACTATGGTATATCTGATATGCAGGTCACTGTGCTTCATTATTATGTCACCGTGCCATTATTGATAAAATTAATCAAGTTATTTTGTGTTGTATGGCTGTAGAAAGATTGAAAGCCTGTCATGATAAAGCCACCAAACTTATATAATTATATTAGCAATGCATATCAGTATGCATCAGTACATTATTATTTGATTGACTGCGATATAATGTAATAAAGGAATCTTTGGATACAAAGTAACATATGGTTGTTTATAAAGATACCTTGAGAGCATATGGCTGATTATAAAGATATCTTTGGTAACATAAGACTGCTTATAAAGATATCTTTGGAAATATATAACATATGGCTGTTTAGAAAGATATCTTTGCATAAAAAAATATCAAAGAGCTCTTTATAAGATATCTTGGGAGCATATGGCTGTTTATAAAGATATCTTTGGTAACATAAGACTGCTTATAAAGATATCTTTGGAAATATATAACATATGGCTGTTTAGAAAGATATCTTTGCATAAAAAAATATCAAAGAGCTCTTTATAAGATATCTTGGGAGCATATGGCTGTTTATAAAGATATCTTTGGTAACATAAGACTGCTTATAAAGATATCTTTGGAAATATATAACATATGGCTGTTTAGAAAGATATCTTTGCATAAAAAAATATCAAAGAGCTCTTTATAAGATATCTTGGGAGCATATGGCTGTTTATAAAGATATCTTTGGTAACATAAGACTGTTTATCAAGATATCTTTGGTAATATATAACATATGGCTGTTTATAAAGATATCTTTGCATAAAAAAATATCAAAGAGCTCTTTATAAAGATATCTTGGGAGCATATGGCTGTTTATAAAGATATGTTTGGTAACATAAGACTGTTTATAAAGATATCTTTGGTAACATAAGACTGCTTATAAAGATATCTCTGGAAATATAAAACATACGGCTGTTTATAAAAGATATCTTGGGAACATATGCCTGTTTTGTCAAGAATTAAAAATTACAAAGACATCTTTGAATATAAAACAGCATAATAATAGGGTTACTGATTGACAAGCATGGACAAGGCTTCTGTTAAGGATTATAACATATAAAGACATCCTAGCATGAGAGATGTTTGTATCAAGTATTATAACCATGAAAATTTCACTTAACATCTTACTTACTTTAGAACCTAACTTAAGCTGTCAGTTGAATGTCATGTATTTTAGAAATTCTTAATGAATTAACTTTCCCCTCATAGACAATTTAGCTATGGTAATTGAATGAAAAGGTGGTTTAGGTTCTCAAGTTGTATCACAAGAAAAGAGTAAAAGATAACACAATTTTACCTTGGATCATTGGTACAAAATGTTACACTACTCATGGTTATTTGTATTAAGATATAAAATATACATGCTTTATATGTACATTTTGAGATGATCCTATTCATACATAAGCATGTACATATATTACATTATATATATATATATATACAGTAGAACCTGTATTAAGAGACCACTCAAGGGAATAATGGAGGTGGTCTCTTAGAAGAGAATTGGGCCAGAATAAACATAAAAAAATATTTTGTTTTGACAGTCACCTTTTAGATTTAGATTTAATGTAAAATAGATTGATGTAATTAATTAATAATTGTATTAATCTTTTGGAGATTAGCAAAAATTGCCAAGAAGCTATAATCCCTTTTAATCTCGCCTGCATGTGAAACCATATGATGTTTATACAAGGGAGATAATAACTGTTATTGTCGCCTAATTGCCTGATTTTGCTTTCATGGGAGTGTAAATACATGGTCTCTGGTCAGGTAATGGAGGTGGCCTCTTAACAGTTGCTTGTTATATTGAAAAGTTGAAAGGGTTGCATATTGAAGGTGGTTGTTTAGTAGAGGTGGTCTCATGAGCAGGATTCACTGTATATATATATATATATAAATGTCAATAGACCAATAAATCAATTCAATAATGAGAAATGTTACTTTTTTTTTCAAATAAGCTGTTAAAGGGATACAGCTGTCTAAATATTTACTTTTAAGATTAAGCTGGTAGAGCTTTCTGATCCCACAGTTCTTTTTCAGAACTCACCTCGCACAATTCCAGGTAAATATGTATGAAAGTTTCATGTATTGTATTAGTCAATTTCCACACCATCTTATAGTGTCAACCTATTTACAAACTTTTTACTTATACCTTGACTACATTGGCCACTATTCCTGTATCGTAGAATTTTGTAAATGAAGCAGTTTGATTGGATTTGAGGCGAACGAATACAACCAATCTGAGGTTTTGCCTGAAAGTCTGTGAAAACAAAACCAAAAAGTTTATAGTCATTCTGTCAAGGCCTCTGATTGGCTGTATTCTCTGGTGTACAACCAATCGAATCCTGCATTCTGTGCTACAGGAAAGGTGACTATTGCAGTCAAGGTATAAGTACGAATTGGTAAAATATCAGGTAAAAGCAAATTTTTAGATGACTACGTTTCTTTCGTTCAAATTTTAATTGTTTAATGTTTTTCGCCCAGATCCTCTAAAACTGATTCATGATCCATTAAACTGACATATAACCCTTGATAATTAAAGATTCATTAAAGATTCTTAGATTCATTAAAGAGTTGCGACATTTCAAGAGGTTGATTTGAGTCTCGCATTTATGTAAATAGTCTTCAGAAGTACTTGAAATGTTAGAAAATCGCATAATTCCTTCAAAAATATCTCAAACCATGAATTTTAGTGATTATTTCTATATATGTCTTTTCTATATATCACAGAGTATCTTAAAATAACAAGTCATCATTTTAACACTCAAACGCAGATAATCCTGGACACACATGGATTTGTAGGCTCAAATTTTGACGATGAGCTGTGAAAACTTTTACTGATTGGCTTTGCTAAAAAATTCCTGTTCCTGAGACTAAAGTATGATTAGTCAAAAAGAATGGTCTACCTGTTCCTTTAACATATTGCATAAAAGGGATAATGAAGAGGTTGCACACTTTAATACCTTTATTTTTGAAACATTTGATGTGTCACAGCATATTATCTCACCTTATTTCAGTTTTATCTAATCATTCAAGTGTTAAATTTTGATTCACATTTACTTGAAAATCCGCAGCAAATCCAGAGATTCCAGTTGCAGATTTTAGGTTGATGCTAATTTCTTAAAATTATAGCTACAACTAAAGTTTCCATGTTTCTAGATTAGGCAGAAAATTCTCAAGAAAAATATGATTTGATTCGTCGTAATAAATTTTCATTTAAGTTCATCAAAGGTAATATTGGACTGCATGATGGGTCATTTTGACTCCCAAAATTTAATCCCATACCACATAAATTGAACCCTATATCACAGGCAATAACAAAATATCGAACTTATACAACATCTCATATGACTGCACTATACATGGCCATGGCTATCATTGTCTCTGTGTACCCAGAGAATTTTTTTGGAGAATACTACCATACTACCCTTGATCTTGTCTGGTATCTAATCTTAGTTTCAATTTTGATTTCTGGGACCAAAATTTTAAGCATATACAATTTGGAGACACAAACAAAAACAGGTTGAAAATCAATGGGCTACATAAGAATGTTAATGGCACATTAAGGTTTTTATGGCTTTATGGGAATTCAAACATGTGGTATCTAATCTATATTTTCTATTTTTTCTCAAGACCTGGTGAAAACTGGGTGACCTTGAGGTTCTCCATTAGTTCAGGCATTCTAGGTTCACCTTGAAGCTGACCGGCTGTTCACCTCAATGGTCAAATGGTTAACATCCTTTTATAAACAAATGGTTTGATGTGAAAACAGTACTAATGTAAACACTAGAGATTCAGGTTATTATTACACCAAATGAGTCAATTGGTCATTTCACTGGTCAAATGTCTTAATGGGTCATCTTTTCAATCACATTTAACCCAGTTTAAAGATGAATGTGAGATTTGAAAAAGATAACAAGACATAATCTTTCATGTTTTATGTACTCTTTAAGGTCAGTCATATATCTTGTAGTGATGACTATAGTAATGTAGGGAGCCTTGGTGGCTCAGTGAATTAGACACTTGCTCGCTAACCTGAAATTACAGGCTTCAATCCTGGCATAGGTCAAGATAATACCTTTGGATTTTTCAACCCGGTTTCCCCCTGTCAATGATGCAGGTAAGAGGGGCTGACATAGAAAAAGTGTCTAGTTCTTCAGATGCGACAATAAACGGAGGCATGTTAAAGATCCCTTGACAGTTGGAAATCGGAAAAGAGCAGGCTAATGCCATTGTTCAAACCCACATGATACAGAAAAGTAGGACGTAAAACTCCATTCATTTCATTTATAGTACTTTTATGAGAAAAGATAATTTTTGTAATATTTAAGGGGTTTTAGTTCGATATATTTCTATACCTTATCTACTAACACTGTGAAATTAGGAAAACCTTATTGGGGCACAGCTTTACACTCAGTTAGTTTTTTCCTTAATTTTATCTGATTATATTTTACATGAATGGGTGTGAAACTTAGATTAAGTCATCTTTCTTCTTTATTCCATTGTAGCTACCTAGGTATGGATACTTCAAAACAGATGACTAAGACCAATGCTGGTAGATAGAATCCTAAAAGTTTTGAATAAAAATTTGTACAAGCAAGTTGATTCTGTTGAACAAAATCTCATCCAAAGAACGAGTAAAAGTTGTATAGTAGTGGACTCATCTAAAGAGAAACAGTGTTTAGAAAAGAGTAAGCATGGTCTGCTTCTCCTGCGACAACCGCCACTACTAAGGATGTTCCTTTAATTTCTTTTTTTTTCACAGCAAAATTGAAGTTGGAGAATTCTATAGTCATTGTAGTAAGAAACCATTTCTTTATACAATCCTTTTTTATACAACCAGAATATTCTAAAGAAATGATCTATAAAAATATCAACTGAAAATTTAATTTTTTATTCACTTTTTAAACACTGATTTTAACTAAATAAATATTAGGTCACAATAGAATGATAAAGTATATTCAACAAATTTCAATCCTGACCTACTTATCCTACTGTCCAATAGTATCCAAGGTCAATCTGTCTGTACAAATGTTTTGCGAGAAATTTTCCATTCAGGAAATAGACATAATATATGTTGTCCCACTGATATATATAAACCTAAAATACACCAGATTTCATAATCAGTTTTTTTAGGTTATTTAAGGCTGAACAGTTTGAAATAGTACTTCTGCACCTTCAAAACTGAAGAGTTCATGTAAGTTATAATGTAACCAAGCATAAAAATGTCATGGAAAACTGGCAATTCAAATAGCATATCTTCCTTTTGGCTTTGGATAGATATAGTTAATATATCCCACAATCCATGTGAATTTTCTATTGAGATGCTGTATTGAAAAACCTGGCAGCAAAATGAAAGATGCTGCCATTTAGCAAGCGACCATTGTCATATTACCTACTTCAACAGACCTTGAACGAAAAAACTTAAAGCCTATGGAGATGATCTTGTTCTCTAGGAAAAGGCATCTGTTGTCAGTAAAAAGGTGCAGCTAGTTCATGAAAGATCACATCCAAGTAATTTAAAAGTAAAAAGGTACTGCAGAAACACCCGCACCAGCAAGCCACTACCCTATTGTACAACTAGTATAATATATAAAACAACGAAACCTGTTATAAGTAAGGTGTTTAACTGAAGTATAGTTACTTATTAAGTTAATAGTACTTTCACTTACTACCATGTTTTCTTTCATTCATACTTATTTACAAGTGATTCAAGATTTACATTGCCTCGGGGTTTGGATTTCAGTTAGCTATTCAATACACCAATCTTAATTATCATCAAATTTCAAGATATAACCAAGACATTTGTATGGTTTAAGAGAAAAGCTTGGTGTTCTGTTAGTACCATTACAACTTAAACTGTTTGTATTAAAGGGACAGATGCGCCATTTTTTTGACCAATGATATCTTAGTCTCAGAAATGGGAATTTTTTAGCTTGGCCAATCAGTAATAGTGTTCACAGCTCACCATCAAAATTTGATCCTTCAAATCCATGTGTGTCCAGAATTATTGAATGTTAAAATGACGACTCGTCAATTTAAGATACTTTGTGATATATAGACAAGACATAATATAGTGAGTAAAATTCCTAGTTTGAAGTTTTTTCAAAGGAATTATGCTATTTTCTAACATTTCAAGTACTTCTGAATACTATTTACAAATATTCAACAGTCAAATCAACCCCCCAAAATGGCACAACTGTCCCTTTAAGGTTAAATGAGAATATAACTCATAGAAAGCATGAGCATTGGATCGAAGCAGCTAAGCTTAGTAATGTTTAGTAAGTTTTCAGGTGGTAGCGACTTATCCTGTGCTATAATAATAAAAAAAAGCTGCTTTATTATAAATATTGTTTAACCCAACCACCCACCCATGTATAATTTTCATTGCCAGAAAAGATTAACCAGATTAGGAGAATTTTATGGTTCATGGTTAATAAAGTAACAAGCATAACTTTTAACTTTTTTATGATTAATTGCATACAAACTGTATGTAAACCTTTTATTTTGAAAAGTAATTCTATAAGCTTCGTCAGCAAAAGTAAGTATATTTTTTAAAGAAAACAATGACACTGTTGGTGTAAAAAAAATCACGTCATATCCATTAATCAAAGAATACCCCCATAAATTTGTGTTCAAAGGGAGAAAGGATTACGTTGCAGCTTTCAATATTTTAGAGAACCTTCACTTTAAATCAACTGATTTTTTTTCTCTTCAAAATATAGCATTAGCTGATAACTAATTGTAGAGCCGAGCCGCATGCTGCAACTATTGTAGCAGACTTGACTGTATTCTTATTGAACATTTCACTGTAACCTTTTAGAAACAGGTTGATTTATAGTACAGATAAGACTGGAAACCTCAACCAGGAAGTTTGAAGGCTTTTTTGTTCTTTGATAAAAATACATTAAGTGATAACATTCAATATCTAAAGAAAAATGCTAAAAAAAATTGTGTTTCTGACACATTTGGCTATTCATTTAGAAAGATGACCTAAATCGATTCAAATTATCTGACTTTGTAACAGCATATTTAATGTAATTGATTAGCATAAATTTTGCATAATTTTGTTAGTTATCTCTCACTCTCAATTCCATTAATGTTACAGATTTTGTTCCATTTGGTTGATTAGAGTCTCTTTGAACCAATACACCCACACATGTCTTTTATAGCCTTTGTGTGTAAGACACTTATAAATTCATTTTGCAACATTCAGATTTCCAATCTCTGAATCTTATTTTTACAGAACAAAAACCAAAAATGCAGATAGATGCAATTGTGTTTCAGTACAAATACAAACACAAGAAAATCTCTCGTGAATTAGTTTTGATAATTAATCCTAAAAAAATTACTGGCAAATCATTAGGTCATGTTTTTTTTTCTTCTGAAAACAAAGAACAAACAACTATATTTTACAAGGATGACAATAACTTCGGTTCACAGTTAAGGATCCTTTCTACAAGCTGGTCCTTGCCCAAACCTCTTGTCATTGATCTTTGTTGGAATATCTGTACCCATTTATAGATGGGTCGACTGGAATTATGAGTGAAGATGACTTATTCAAGGTCATCAGACTTTCACACACCAATTGAGATCGGAACCCACAGCTGCCATTCGCTTGAAGTAACCAACCAATGCTCTAACCAACTGTGCTATAGAACCTCATGAAAAACACAGACAGTGCTAAATTTTCACTATTTCATAATAAAGCAATTAATTAGATGACAATGAAAATGCCTCTGTGATAATCAGAAAATCTAAACCATTTCTTTCATATAAAAGTGAAAAATCAACAAGACCAACCAAACAATAAAAGTTATATTAGATTATTACAATTTGTACACTGATAATATTATTCAATTTTAATTTAGAACATTCTAATTAAATATTCATTCACATTTTTATAATAAACTATTTCTTGTTCTTTCAAGCACATCAAATATCTTAGTGCATATGAAATGTATTAAGATATTTCATTGGATATCTTGTTCTGCAAAGTTGGGTATCTTACTACAGAAAGTAGGATATCTTATTGTCAAAAGTTTGATATCTTATTGAGCAAAGTTGCATATTATCTTATTGTGTTGGATATCTAACAGCACAAACTTGCATATCTTATTCTGTTGGATAGCGAACAACACAAAACTATATATAATATTGTGTTTAATATCATATAGCACAAAGTTGCATATTTTATTGTATTGGATATTGTATAGCACAAAGTAGGATATCTTATTGTGTTGAATACCTTACTACACCATATCTTATTGTGTATCTTATTGTATTACCCCCACAAACTTGCATATTTTACTGTGTTGGATATCATTCACAACAAAGTTACATAATTATCTAATTGTGTTGAATATCATTCACCACAAAGTTGCATATCTTACTGTGTTGAATATCTTACTACACAGAGTTACATATCTTATTGTGTTGAATATCATTCACCACAAAGTTGCATATCTTACTGTGTTGGATATCATTCAGCACAGAGTTGCATATATTATTGTGTTGAATATCATTCACCACAAAGTTGCATATCTTACTGTGTTGAATATCATTCAGCACAGAGTTGCATATATTATTGTGTTGAATATCATTCACCACAAAGTTGCATATCTTACTGTGTTGAATATCATTCAGCACAGAGTTGCATATATTATTGTGTTGAATATCATTCACCACAAAGTTGCATATCTTATTGTGTTGAATATCTTACTACACAGAGTTACATATCTTATTGTGTTGAATATCATTCACCACAAAGTTGCATATCTTTTTGTGTTGAATATCTTACTACACAGAGTTGCATATCTTATTGTGTTGAATATCATTCACCAAAAAGTTACATATCATTCAGTATAAAATTTAGAATAAAATGAGTCTATAATAAAAAATAAACATTCAATAAGAATTCAAAAGGGTCAGCCTACCTTTAATCAAATTTAACAATAATCCAATAAGAGTCCAATAGAATTTATAATGAAAGATTAAAATAATCCACTACATGATAGACATTGACTGTATAATAACACCACATCCTCTAGTAACTATCATGTTATCACATAATAACTTTCACTGTATTAGTATACTAGCTTCAAAGACCTATAAATGATGTGAAAAAGTCCAATATACCATAAACTAAGTTTAAACGTGCCTATCACCATGTTAAGCACGGCAGATACTATTCTGATTTTTTTTGACATATACTATAGCAATGACCTAGCTTTGTTAGGGTCATCGAATGGTCACCACAGCTTTCTACTGCATGTTGGCTCAGTGCAGCTATTAATAGCCAGATGACCTAGGTATGAACTCTCATTCACCTTAAGTAACCTCGGCAAGCTTTACCCTTAAATAACCCCAGCTTTCTGGCCCAAACCAGAAGGGAGGTGTATATAACCCCAGGCCAACATTACTGTGGGGGTTACTTCATCATAAGACCTCAATACATAACCTTGTTACCCCATCAGTCCACTGGCCACTGTAATATAATTAGATTGAACTAGACCGACCTTAACTATTACTTGTAACTAATCAACCATATTAATTCCTAATAAGTCACACAGTAACGATTTAGTATTATAGTTACTTGAGTTCAAATTGAGGATAACTTACAATCATACTTATTGCTTATTTCATAACTGCTCTGGTATCAAAAGTTCACATTCATATAGCTAGGTTTTAAGTACATTTTGTTTCTATATGAAATATGGATTTGTACCTGTCAACTTTTGAAATCTTTCTTAAAGGGACATTCCACTTGTTTTGTAGGTCAACAATTTTTGTGAAAACTATACCCCAAAATCTAGAGAAATGTGCCCTTTAACATATCTGAAAGTTTTAACTAAAAAAAATCCAGACGGTAATTTTTAAAAGCCAAAAATATTTAAAAATAATATGTAAATGCCTAATTGTAGAAACATATGTTCCCCATGTATTCGAGAAGTTTCAACTTAAATTAAGCCATTATAAAGCCAAACACCAAAATTAAGTCAAATTTCTAATTAACAATTAGTACTCAGTATGTAATTAACCCTTTCAACAAATTCAGTTGGATATAGAAGATACATAGATATAAATAGCATATTTTACAAATATTTTCAGATATAATTTACAATAATGAAAACTTTTTACAAAAAAGCAGAATACCCCTTTAAATTTGCCTTAAAATTCATATTCGACACAAATTCATGACAATATTATTTTAGCAATCATGAGCAACTACTTAAAGAGATATGAAATTTATTCTTAATGTAGGAAGTTATTGCATACATAACACTACTTTTCGAATGTTCATGTCACAGCATCACTTAAAAACTTAAATTTCATTATGACAAAAAGCTTAAATTTTATGAAAAACCTCAGCGATGACAATAACAGAACCCGTCATTGGAACCGATTCATTGGAATTTTCTTTACAAGTTCATCATTTATCATAATCTATTCTAAAGAAATCAAAAGAGGATTTTTAGCTTTTATATATGTATAACAGACTTATATCACTGGCGTCTGTTGTTCCCTGAAGTCATTACTCCAAGGTTGTTCTTACCATTCTAAAATTATCACTTTTACAAAACCATTCCGGTCATTTTTTGGAATTACAGGAATCACAGCCCTACATAAACAATGGGAATAATCCAAATAGATGCTACAAGAGCAGCAAATAGAAATTTTAAAAATTGAGGAAGGAGGGGGAATTTCTCTTTGTAATTGTATTATAGTTTCCAAGTATTAATTTACATTTCGCATGTCAAACTCTTCATCAGAGAAAAGGTGCAGGCACATGAGTGGTCTTGGTCAGAGACTTTTGTCGCTGTTTAGAGTCTTGTCAAGAGTTTTAACAACTGGCACAAGACAAAAATCTCCAGTCGTTCATTTCCATCTTGTTGATAATCACATGCAGAACATGCAATTGAAAGGAAAATGAATCTGATTGGATGATGAGGGTCTATCTTACTGACGGTAAAACTATCAGAGACAAGTATCAAACTTGTTTGATATCATAAATCCTGTCGGTGACACGATAATCTTGTCCTGGAAGCATGGACACAAGCGAGATTTTACTCAAGATTCGAGTCAACGACAAAAATCTCTGACAAAGGCCATTCGTGTGCCTGCACCTTTAGATTTTAAGTATTCAAAATATATGGTGTGAGATTAGTTTAACAGTTTGAAAAGACAACACATTGCATATGTGCGTAAAGTAGTAATAGCTGTGAGTTTTTTTAACAAGTAATAAGTGTGTAACCTTAATCTTTTTGTGGTTGCACCAGCATGACTAAAGTCCACCACAATAGAAACAACATGGCAACCTAAACCAGGTCAAAGAGTTTCCTTGTCTCAGTCACTTCTGGTCTACTTACAGTTTTGTGAGTCACAGAGATTTGTATTTTTATTCCTTATGAAACTAAATGGTGCAATTGTACTGCCAAAACTAAATTTTACTTGTAATTCTACATTTGTGCTGTGCAGAGCTAAATGTCTTTCTACAAAGTTCCCATTATTAGTTTTTCTCTTGATTAGATAGGAGAGGTAGGCTTTAAAAAAACATCTTGTTGTTTGGATAGGACAATAACAGTTACAGGTGTCCCTTCTGCAACAGAATGTGCATGTTAATGATGCTTAAAGATGGGTTCCCTTATTTTTATTTATGAAAATGAATATACTAATACTTATATGAAAGTAGAGGTGTTCTAATGATTTGGAAAAACACCAATTTGGTTAAAACTCTTAATTATATGCAATAAGAACATAATGAAAGATAAAGAATACATGATAATTCATTACAAACACCAATTAATCAAATAGTTCGCTTAATTTGACACTAAAAAAAAAAGGAAACCCATCTTTAACAGTTGGATATTACAAAGTTACATTCTTGTTAGCACAGTTGATATGGCAAAATTCCTTTTATTACAGAATCAAGCACATAATTAGAATTCAAATAAGATGCAGAAACTAAGGATATAAACTGCATTTGATTTCAAATTAGGGACAGAAGGATGACACTAAATGGAGTTTTATCTCTGAATTTCCTACTTGATTGCGCTAATGAGCTTGAAAAATGAAATTCAATGAGAAAAACTGTACCAGGACAGACCTCAATATACAGCTCTGAAAATTTTCCCAGCTATCATGGGATCTTTTAATCCTGTGCCACAAGGGTGTATAGTAACTTTTAAACCACTAGATGCTTTTGCTTATCATCCCCTCCAACCTGTATCATTGACAAGGGGATAAAAACCAAGGTTAGCTCAATGCATGACAGACTGACCACCTGCATAATGTCCTTGGACAATGGTTAGTGAATTCTACGAAACAAGTAGATCTGATGTTATTGATAAATGTATTGATAGTGTATGTAAGTAAGTAGTAGGTAGAGTCGAGTGTCAACCACCGGTCACCGATACATGCCGCCTGCCTAGCAGCAGATATACACTTAAAATCATATGACCTTTCAACTTTACAATTCAAGTGTGAATAATACAACACTTTTCATCAGACTTTTTTTCTGTTGTTAATTGAGGAAAGTTAGCTCCATTCAAACTATACATGATAAGAGGAAATAGAATCAACTACTATTGTATTAAATGTACCACTGACATTTCTCCTTGACCATGTCATATTGACCTACGGCTATAGATTCTGGCGCAGTGCCAGACTTTTGCTATAGGAAAAACAGCTGTGTTAATTATCTTCTATTGGCCAACGCAATTAGTTCAAACTGGTAGCAGAAGACATGAGTTAGAAAAAATAAGCGTATAAGTAGAGCACCGCGGGCGATTTATAAATAATATTAGATAATCCAGACACCTTGGGGCTGTGTATGATATTTATGAGACTTTTTTCAGCAGATATTTCCATACATATTCTATTAGAGACTTGGGCAATGACATTTTTCTCTGGTTTTTTTAGCCTGATGTACTATCATTATAGAATAAGCAGCCAGACAGATCTAAGTGCTCAGATCTCAATTTAGTTTTTTTGTTTCACTAATTGATTGTGCTAATAAATGTCAAAGACTTTAGTAATGATGTCTTAAATAACATGATAAAAATAAGGCTAATTAATTAGTCGAGCTCTTCAAAGAAAGAGATAGAGACACTCATACATTAACTCACCATTTTTTGTTTTCTGAAATTTGATTCTTGTATAATCAATTTTTAATTATAGTCCAGTCAGTATAACTGTGTAAAAAAGAAAATGCAACAAAGACAGACACTTGAAATTGATCAAAAGTATGACAAATGTCCTCATTTACAATAAAAGATTTGAATTTTGGCATAGTAAGGCATTGCCAAACTCTTATTTTGGATTTCAGTTTGGCTTTACCAACAATAAGGCATTGTCAAACTCTTATTTTGGATTTCAGTTTGGCTTAAGTTTACTTTACCAATAAGGCATTGTCAAACTCTTTTTTGTTATTTGGGGTTTTGTATTGCAGATGGGATCCTTAGTACATAGGTGAATTATTTTGAATCATTAGATTATGTATTGTGCTTAACTTCATTATCAGAAGGATATCAATTTCATCAAAGGTTGCACATTCAGCAGCAACAGTCTTTGTGTTGGGTTTTGGGACACCCTTGTAGGCTGAATAAAGTGAAAATCATAATTCAAATAGAAACTTAACTCAGAAAATGACTTCATTCAATCACATAAAAAAAAAAGTGATCGGATTAAAAAAAAAATACTCCACAACTACCAGTCTTTCAAATTAGACCTATAGTAAAATATTAACTCCAGCTTTACTGGTTGAAGTCAGAAAAAGTCGATAGTTAGTATGTTACCGGTATTGATTTTGGTTTAAAATAGTACTGATATTAGTATCAGTTCCATCCAATACTGTCAGAGCAGACGTCATGCCCTGAATACTTTTACAGCCAACTTAATTCATCAAAAAACTTTACTGTTTTTAACGCAATTTATTGATTTTTATTCAACTTTCTAACTATCACAGAAAACCTTCATCAATGTCACTGTAATTCTTTTCTATTTCCCATTTAACTCAAATGTCTACCAAATATGTCATTTTGTAGAGAATTTTGTGATCAAAGTTGATTAGCAACAATGTTAGTATTCCGACATTTTTTGTTCCTTGATTCTTCTATTGTATTGTAAAGTTTGAAAATAGTCTCTGCATACTAACTATCTTATTTTGATTGTTAATTAAGTAATCAAAAAAATTATAATAACAATCACCCACTGTGTATGCTTGCGAATAAGAATAGCGCTCATAAATTTTGAAAGCAACTATGGTTAGAGGATAGCATTTTACCAATTTTTGGGTATGAAATATCAACTTCAGAATGGAACTGAGAGTGATATCATCTTTGAGTTGATGAAAATGCCAACCAATGAAACAATCATTTAGATTAATGATTTTACAGGAGGGAGGATGTTGGTATCTCACATGTAAAACTTCCAAACCTCATAGTTTTATGGACTCCAAGACAAGAAAAGACAAAGAAATTCCAATAGTATGTAATTGGATTTTTTTGATTTGTGAAATGAGAGAAGAAACAATTTGAATGTGAGCTCCATGTTATGGAAGCGTATTAGGGCCATTCATTTTTTTTTTCTTTTTTTATTGAATTTTCAAGTTAGTATGTTGAATTTTCAAGTTAGTAAAAATTGAAAATTCAAGATACTAACTTGAAAATTAAAGATACTAACACATACTAACTTGAAATTCAAGTTACTCACTTGAAAATTCAACATACTAACATACTAACTTGAAAATTCAACATACTAACTTGAAAATTCAACATACTAACTTGAATATTCAAAAAAAAAATGAATGGCCCTAATACGCTTCCGTACAATGTGGTCAGAAAGCAATGTTTTCATAGAATATATCTGTTGATTTTGCTCTTTTCATTTCTTTTCTTTTGGCAATGAAAATCAAATGAAATTGAGATTTAAATATTACTTTTTTTTGCACCAGATTGGGCAAATGAAGACAGACATTGCCTTCTATTGCTTTTCAACAAAAGTTAATTTCATATACTGTATCTTGACCATGGCCGGTGCTTCTGTAGAAATATAATACCACATAATTTATATAATTTGAATCATGGATTATAAGTGTAATTTTAACTACATTCATAAAAAAATGACATATCAATGTAGTCATTACATAATACAACAACAAATATTTGGCAGACTGCCATTCAAATTCAGAAAAAAAAAATAATATGAGAATGAAAAAAGAAAGAGAATGACAAATGGTTGGTAAAAGGCTGAATAATTTATAAATCAATTATGGCTTGAAAAAATGGAAGTAGAAAATGCCATGTAAATTGTAATGGCTTGAACTAGATACAGACATTATTTCTGGCAGCTCAATACTAAATGCATTTTTTTATGTTCGGGTAAATGCCAAATGATCCCATGTCCAACTGACCAGGCAATAATAATATCATAAACTTAATCCCATGATCCTCTTCTATTCATTACCCTGGCTTTACACGAGCTTTAAGGTCACGACCTCCTGACCAGCAGTGTGCCAAGAGAATAGCTATTATTCTCTGAACAAAGTGAATTGGTATGTATTTCACTTCAGATTTCAATGCTGCTTTTGTAAGTCTCAAGATGCTTTCCTTTATCCTTCATGTTAATCCATTCTTCCTAGACTATTGACAGGTGATAAGATTATACAACAAAGAGAAAAGCTGAACATCTATCATAGGCTCATGCATGCATAAACTTTAGAATATTATACTGAGTTGGGAAAATTTTCTCTCTAAAATTCAAGATTATAATGTCAGGTTGTGTATATAGACCAAAAGTTAAGATTATCGACAATCAGCAAACCATCAAATCACAATCTGCAAATTATTGTACGAATCAATTTATCACATGACAAGAATGTGATTATGATTATTACACGACAAGAATGTGATTATGATTAACACATGACAAGTATCACACGACAGGAATGTGATTATGATTATCACACGACAGGAATGTGATTATGATTATCACATGATAAGAATGTGATTATGATTATTACACGACAAGAATGTGATTACGATTAACACATGACAAGTATCACACGACAAGAATGTGATTATGATTATCACACGACAGGAATGTGATTATGATTATCACATGACAAGTATCACACGACAAGAATGTGATTATGATTATCACACGACAAGAATGTGATTATGATTATCACATGACAGGCATGTGATTATGATTATCACATGATAAGAATGTGATTATGATTATCACATGACAAGAATGTGATTATGATTATCACACGACAAGAATGTGATTATGATTATCACACGACAGGAATGTGATTATCACAAGACAAGAAGAGAAAGAATCAGATTATCACGGGACAAGATACAGATAATCACAAGACAAGAAGAGAAAGAATCAGATTATCACGGGACAAGATACAGATGATCACAAGACAAGAATCTAATCATCACATGCCAAGAATCTAATTATCACAAGACAAGAATCTAATTATCAGACAAAAAGAGAAAGAATTAGGTTATCACAGGACAAGAGCCCAACCATCACTTGACTGTTAGGCTATACCAATGTTTTAAGACATGATAAAATTATGACTTCTGAAAATGTTGTACATTTTCAATTTGTAGATAGTTATCACAACTTAACCCTTTATATATGACAAAGAACTTAAAAAACCACGAAGGTTTTAAACCACTTTAAAGCATTACCAGGTAATCAGACTAAGCCTGTTAGATTTTTGCAACAAGCAGATTAACAAATTCATTCTTTTAATAACATAAATACTCTAAAATAACAATCTAGACAAGTTTGCTGTCAAAAGTTCACAGGGATAATGAATTTTTTGTGAATTTGTTTTTGACCCCATGTTAACCCCTATGAAATATTAACACATGTTTAGTGTTGGTTATGTCTTTTTATGCCAGTTGTTGTTTTCTAACAATTAACCTTTTGCTACCATAAATGAATAGATAATAACATTAGACTAATCCAGATACCACTTTTTTTAATGGACATAAACCAGGAAAACATTTTAAGAGGTAAAAAGAAAAGAAGAGTTTGATGTGGCAATACAAGATGTTTGATGTAAACCAGCAAAGTATCTTATTAATTTAAGAGTTGCCCTGGTAACCTAATGACCTTAAATACACTTGATGCAAAAGTGAAGTCGATCACCTTTTACTTTTTGTGCACATATTGACTTAATCTACTTCATTATAGAGTGCAATTTCTAACTGATGTAGCATAAGTTGAAATATATTTCAATTGAATAAACATGTTTTTAGATCTGAATCCTTAATAACAAACTTTTATGTTGCATACAGTTGGTATTGTACTTAAAAGTGTCTCTTGGCTAGAGGCATCTTCACAATGTCAAGCTATTAACAC